>NC_092113.1:12947383-13251462 GCF_045679555.1 Salvelinus alpinus
TACCAAATATTAAGTTCTGCTTTTCTGATGTATCAAATACTTATGTCATGCAATAAAATGCAAATTAATTACTTAAAAATCATACAATGTGATTTTCTGGATTTTTGTTTTAGATTCCGTCTCTCATAGTTGAAGTGTACCTATGATAAAAATTACAGACCTCTACATGCTTTGTAAGTAGGAAAACCTGCAAAATCGGCAGTGTATCAAATACTTGTTCTCCCCACTGTACATATACAATGCAAGAATGCAATTACCTATCCCAAAATTTGACTACAGATTAGGTTTAATACATGAGCCAAATGTCTCCCTGCAGTGTTTCCTGTCCATGCTGTATGCCTTGTCCAAGGACATCTTCTCGGTCATCAACCTGTTCAGCTTCTTCACCTGGCTGTGTGTGGGCATGGCCATCGCCGGCTTGCTGTGGCTCCGCTGGACCAAGCCAGAGCTCAGGAGACCCATCAAGGTACCATTACTGTAATAAGACCTGTTTTAATATTCTTCAAATGCATCCTTCCTTTATCCATTCCTTGAATAAATTACTGATCTGACATGGCTGGATTGGTGTACACCAGATGTCCTATGCATTGCTTTCAGCAGTTACTGTATGTCATGTCAGATCAGTGATTACTTTAAGGAAGTGAGGAAGGATGGATTCATTTTAAGATGATAAAACAGGGCCTACTTAAAGATGCACTATGCAGAAATTGCTCTGCCATTTCCTGGTTGGTAAAATTCTAATAGTTTGCTTAATTTTAATTTATGTGACAAGAGAATAATTGCAGCGTCTAAACTGCTGTGAAATATATTTTCCATAACTAAAAACATTGTATTTTCAGGAGTTGAAGCTGGTGTACAAAACCCGAAAGTAAAAGACGCAAAAACAAAACTTAAGAGTGGGAGCATAGAAATAGCCCACATAGAACAAATCCACTGCTTCTTAGACTAGCTTTCAATGAGAATGACAGATCTATAACTCACATTTCTATGTGAATTTAGTTGGGTCACCTAAAGCGTTACAATTAAAATGAGTGACCGGAAAAAGTCAAAAATAATGTTTTCCATGCAATCCGAGATAGCACAATTGAAGTGATATGAAGCCGAGTTTCTTTTAGTTCCATCCTGTAACCGTTGGGTTTGTGTACATTAATCAAATTTTCCCTGGCAGATTTGGTTGGTGGTCCCTGTGGTGTTTGTGCTGGGCTGTGTCTTTATGATCGTGGTGTCATTCTGGGCAGCTCCCTTTGAGTGCCTGATAGGCAGCGGGATTATCCTCACCGGTATCCCCGCCTATCTCCTGGGGTACAAGTGGAAGAAGCCCCACGTTGTAAAGAAGATCCTAGGTGAGCTGGTCATGTGATTTCTCTGATATCTGTTACTGGCTTAGTTCAAACGTGGGTAGCACAACTGATGTACAGTATGTGGAGGCAAACTCATAAATCACAAGCTCATGTATCACAACTGATGTGTCAAATGTGTCATTATACATCAATTGCTTGAGTGTGAACTAGGCCTATATGTAATGGGTTGTCAAGGCTGGAGATACATTTGTGACTGGTTATTTGATATTACCATTAGCAGCCATTTCTGTTTTTGCACTTCGCAAACTGTTTTGTGTCTAAGGTTAACATCCAGTTAAATCGGTTTCCAACTGATTATTTCTTTTTACTCAGATAAAAACATTCCATCGTTTCCCCAAAATTAAATAAAACAAAAAGTAAAAAGGTTTAAAGGAAGAAAAAACATATATAATACATTGAATTTTAAATCGTTACACATGTGCTTCTAAAAATGTGCAAACTTTCCATTGGTGCAAATGAAATGTATCCTTCGGAGTGTTAAAGACAACTAAAAAAGAAATCATGCCTGTTTTCTTTCCTCAGAGATCTTTACTCTGTTCTGCCAGAAGATTTTTATGTCTGTTCCAGAAGAGCGGGAAGAGAAGGAATCAGCCGAAGTAGCTGAAGAAGTCGAAACAACAAAGGACGACTGAGTCAATCTTTTAGTTGGAACATTACGTATTTACACTCATTATTGCTTTTGTGATAAAGTTCCATGACTCTTGGTAAAGTAGGGTTTATACATATAGGGTTTATATGTATGCTTCGGTGTACATATTTTGTATTTTACATGCATTTTCATACTGTATCATCCCTGTGTACTCTCTCCAGCAATTCAATTACAGTTATTCCACTTTCCAGTTGTATAGAGTACTTCAAACATCCTCACATTTTACCTTACCTAACCTTTTGTATTTTATTTTTTACCTATTTTGTTCTTCAGTATTCAATAGACCTGAATTAAGCTAACAAAAAGAGGAGTCAGGGAACAGACAAAATAGTCATATTTTCATCAAGTTTTGGTATGTTCCTCAGACAATCATCCAAATCTAGATAACTACACTACGGTCCAAAGTTTTAGAACAGCTACTCATTCAAGGGTTTTTCTTTGTTTTTACTATTTTCTACATTGTAGAAAAGTAGTGAAGACATCAAAACTACCCATATGGAATCCCATAGTAACCAAAAAAGTGTTAAACAAGTCAAAATATATTTTATATTTCAGATTCTTCAAATAGCCACCCTTTGCAATGATGACAGCTTTGCACACGCTTGGCATTCTCTCAACCAGCTTCACCTGGAATGCTTTCCCAACAGTCTTGAAGGAGTTCCCACATATTCTGAGCACTTGTTGGCTGCTTTTCCTTCACTCTGCGGTCCGACTCATCCCAAACCATCTCAATTTGGTTGAAGTCGGGGGATTGTGGAGTTCAGGTCATCTGATGCAGCACTCCATCACTCTCCTTCTTGGTAAAATAGCCCTTAAACAGCCTGGAGGTGTGTTCGGTCATTGTCCTGTTGAAAAACAAATGATAGTCCCACTAAGCCCAAACCAGATGCTGTGGTAGCCATGCTGGCTAAGTGTGAATTCTAAATAAATCACAGACAGTGTCACCAGCAAAGCACCCCCACAGCATAACACCTCCTCCTCCATGCTTTATGGTGGGAAATACACATGCAGAGATCATCAGTTCACCCACACCGCGTCTCAGAAAGACACCGCGGTTGGAACCAAAAATCTCCCATTTGTACTCCAGACCAAAGGGCAAATTTCCACCGGTTTAATGTCCGTTGCTCGTGTTTCTTGGCCAAAGCAACTATCGTATTATTATTGGTGTCCTTTAGTTGTGGTTTCTTTGCAGCAATTTGATCGTGAAGGCCTGATTCACACAGTCTCCTTTGAACAGTTGATGTTGAGATGTGTCTGTTACTTGAACTCTGTGAAGCATTTATTTGGCCTGCAATTTATGAGGCTGGTAACTCTAATGAACTTATCCTCTGCAGCAGAGATAACTCTGAGTCTTCCATTCCTGTGGCGGTCCTCATGAGAGCCGGTTTCATTATAGCGCTTGATGGTTTTTGCGACTGCACTTGAAGAAACTTTCAAAGTTCTTGAAATTTTCCGGATTGACTGACCTTCATCTCTTAATGATGGACGTAATGATGGACTGTCGTTTCTGTTTGCTTATTTGAGCTGTTATTGCCATAATATGGACTTGGTCTTTTACCAATAGGGCTGTCTTCTGTATACCACCCCTACCTTGTCACAACACAACTGATTGGCTCAAATGCATTAAGAAGGAAAGAAATTCCACAAATTAACTTCGAAGGCACACCTGTTAATTCAAATGCATTCCATGTGACTACCTCATGAAGGTTGAGAGAATGCCAAGAGTGTGCAAAGCTGTCATCAAGGCAATGGGTGGCTGTTTGAAGAATCTAAAAAATAATATGTATTTTGATTTGTTTAACACTTTTTTGTTTACTACATGATTCCATATGTTTAATTCCATAGTTTTGATGTCTTGACTATTATTCTACAATGTAGAAAATAGTAAAAAATTAAGAATAACCCTTGAATGAGTATGTGCTCTAAAACTTTTGACCAGTAGTGCATATATTTAACTTTTGATTTATATAATATAACCCACTATAACTGAAGGTATGTATTTAACTCAGTGTATTTGAATGAACAATCTAGTGCTCACTTAATGTGATTGAACAATGGCCATCCATCTATGAGAAACACATCAATTGATTCAGGTAACTCATACAGCACATTCTGTCCCTTGATTTTGGAGTGTAATGTCCTTTATGTATGTTGTGTATGTATACAATGTTAACATTGTATATTTGTAACCAGTTTTAAATTCGATGTTTGGAACACATAGTAATTTCCCATACTCAAATTCACATTGAAACATTTTCAAATTGATTCGACAGAGCACTATTTGAAGCACATTTGTGGATTTCTACCGTGTTGTATTCTGATGTGTTGCCTTAAGATTATTGTTACACAGGTCAGTTGCTTGTATTGATACTCAATGCCCTGTTACCTCTCAGTTCCTATGTCAAACCATGCTTTCATGATATTTTGTTGTAAACATTGTTTTATGTTATTCGATACAAGCAGTTGTGAATATGGCATCAAGCTACTCAACCAATTTTCTGTGTCTCAACTTTCCACCATACATTTTTATCCATTGTATTCGGTGAAGACATTTGTATCAATGTTTTGTATTGTTTGTACTCATCAGATACCATGCCAGATGTCTGATGTCGACATTCAGCACACATGACTATTTCGCTACTGATGTCTATCTTTGTCATGTCAGACCAGAATTAATGTTGTGAGCATCGTAAGTGGATAATGGAGGGTCTTTTCTCTTTTGAAGGAGCGATTACTGTAAGCGCAGATCTAAGACCAGCTGTCCCAACCCCAGTCCAAACCTTGTCTCACCCCAAGCCAGACCAGTTCAAGCCAAAAGACAAACAAAAAAAATACCTAAATGAAATTCTTCAGCACAAAATATTTGCACAAACATGTACATGTTACTGAATTATGGACACGATGAAGTATAGAATGTTAACTGCTCCTATTATTATAAAATATAATTTCCCCCCCATTTGATTATTGAGTGGCTTGGAAAGTAGGCGCAATAGGTCAAGAGCACAACAAGTCACTGGAGTTACAGAAAGTACAAACTGTGAAGAAGCTCGACAGGCACAGAAGGAATAGAGTTTACAGGAAAATAATTTACGAATCGGATACAGGAAGAGTTTACAGATAGAGTAAATAAGGAAGTATAAGGAATAGGGAAGTTTAAATAGATTACTCATATATCTGTGTCTTGTAAGAGTATATTCATGATTGGCAGCATGAGGGAGAAACTCTTGGGGCAACTTCCAAAATTTTGTGGCCCAAAATGTATCGAACAACACAGTTCAGGTGTGTACAAAGTCGTGCGTATTATGTACTATAAAGTCTTTAATTGTATTTAATGTTATGGTAAAATACTTATTTGAATTGGAAGAAACAATTGTATCGCTGTCAGCTATTGTAACTTAAATGTCAGTGACCATAGCGGGTACATCTACCATTAAACTATTTTTGTTCAAATGGTCTGTGTCTTTGAGGTGAAATTAAGAAACACTTTTTTGTTCACACATTTCATATTTTAATCACTGGCATACCACACACCCCGCAGGGGAACCCAGAATCCCCGTGAAAAAATGTGTGTAGAATAGCAAGAAATTAGCTCAGCAACTCTTGAACATCCGGACAATCCTTGTCAAGCAGTAAAACTAAATTTTTATACATAACAAAAAATTATTTTGTTGCATTATTTGAGCATAACATTTACGTTTAGGGGCATTTTATGAGGAAAACATTAGTTTTGGGATAACAATCGTCGTAGGTGGAATTAGACCAACGTCCAGCGTGATGCGTGTTCATGTTTCTTTATTAAAAACCGAACACCAAACAAAAGAACAACGAACGTAACGTCTTGAAGGCTCACCAGAGCTAACAAAAACAACATCCCACAACCTAAGGTGGCAAAACAGGCTGCCTAAGTATGATTCCCAATCAGAGACAACGATAGACAGCTGTCCCTGATTGAGAACCATACCCGGCCAAAACATAGAAAACCAAAACCTAGAAATAAAGAACATAGAATGCCCACCCAAATCACACCCTGACCAAACCAAAAAGAGACATCTCTCTAAGGTCAGGGCGTGACATTTGGTAATTTTCCAAATACTTTCAATATTATTAAGTTCCATGTCAGCTCTATGCTTGGAAATGCCCTTGTCTGGAGCAAAGCATCCAAATTTTAAACGTTCCAAAAAAGCGTTTAAAATTCTAAAAACAGGCAATAATGGATATAAACTGAAAAATGATCTTATAGTTTCTGTGACTTTAAAGAATATTTCTCTTAAATCTGTGATTCCTAAAAGATGTGTCTGGAGATTTGGTCAACTCAATTGATTAATCAAGAAAGAGCAGGGTCAGCTATACCATAAGGACGCCTTGTTCATGTCCTCATTACATGTACTGTAGTTCAACAAGATCACTAATGGTCTGTAAAGTTTACTTTTGATAGATTTAAACAAACAATATCGGAATCACCATGGTCACAACCATAAACTGTCAATTCCTTCTGCTTGATAAATGTTTAATTAATTAGGTTTTAGAGTCATAAAGCAACTGAGGGAGAAAAAAAAGATTGATACTGTGCATACCACTTGAATGAAGAAGAAAAATGATAAATTGTCAACTCCGTGAAACGTTAATTCCGTTAGATTTTTGTCTAACGTCAACTCCATCTGAGTGCCAAAATATCTGATAGAATGGTTATGTTTTTATTGGGGATTTTTAAGTGACAAATTTTCCATATTTTACAAATGTTTGTATTAAACTTTGATTTTTAGATGCGTCTGTTGGGTATCTGTTATCAACTTCGTCACTGATGGCTAACCCCCTTAAGATACATTTTTTGTCAATATTCTGAAACAACATTTTAATCACTGATCTGAAACATATAGTATGCTTAAACAATTGAAGTTTGTGCTGTGCTAGAGCTAAGGGATAATGTTAGCTTTAGGTTCTAAATCTAGAAAAACATGACAAAAGGCTAAATACATTTGCCCTGGAACATTTAATGGTGCTATAAAACAAGACAAAACAAAATTAGTTTGAGATTTGTATTACATACAGTATTTGAATAATGTAAGGCCTTTTAACACTTGTTGGATGATAATTGTACAAATGAAATACCTTTTATGGTGTCTGATGGTGTTACGCTCGTCGTTTGAATGAGGAGACCAAGGTGCAGCGTGGTAGGCGAACATCTTACTTTTATGAAAATGAAGACCGAAAAACAACAAAATACAAAACGAACGTAAAGTTCTGCAGGCTACATAGCAACTATACAAAATCAAGATCCCACAAACTAAGGTAGAAAAAAGGCTAACTAAGTATGATCCCCAATCAGAGACAATGATAGACAGCTGCCTCTGATTGGGAACCATACCAGGCCAACATAGAAAATACAACATAGATTGCCCACCCTAGTCACATCCTGACCTAACCAAATAGAGAATAAAAAGACTCTCTAAGGTCAGGGCGTGACAGACGGAGTTGACATAAATCCAGCTAGTTTTCATGTTATGTTTTTTTTTTAAATAAAAAATGTAATTAGGAGCTTGTTCCTTTACATGGTGTGATAGCTAAAACTTTGTTTTTTCAAAATAGATATCGAAAATTTTGCTAATATTAAGACAAATATTTGTGGGAAAAAAGTTGAGATAGTCCCATCTTTCAAGAATCCCTGACCTCTAAAACAACATTTTCTCTCAGCTACATGGCAAAATGTGCTTTGCTCGAACCTTGAGGGGGCCCAGCAAAACTGCGCTACGCCACTGATTTGATTGTATTTTCATTCTAATTTTCAAGCCCATTTGGGGAGTGATGCTGGAAATAAGCACAAGCTAAAGCATGATGGTGAAATGCATCAGACTCTTGATAATACAACGTGTCAACATCTTCATTGCATCTGTTTACTTGAAATAAATAAGGATTTGTATTATTATGCACAACTTCCAGGGGAAACAAACTGCTAGAACTCAGTAGCCACTGGATGCATACAGACAACAACCCATTATCTGAGCATAAGGGAACCCACCAAATCATGAAAAAGCATGGGTCAACTAGGTAACAACAAGATAACATCTCCAAAGAAGAATATTGGCTATATGAGGTTCTCAGAATACAACCATGATACCTAGTACTCCATGCAATATGCTCTGTTTTGTCATTGTCTCTGTGATGATTTATTTCCAAAGCTAGTATCAAAGGCATGGTGCAATGAACTCTGTGTTCATTGATTCCCAAACGGTGATAAGATTGAGGCCTGTTCTGGGTGAGGAGTTCATATCCGCCAGGGAAGGAAATTAGGATGCTGCCTCTGTGATTGGGAGCTAGTCGCGGATCTACTGAAGATCATATTAAAAGATGGAAGATTGTCTCAGTTCATAGAGTTGGATAGTGGGTGCACTTGCCACAAAGCCTATTTTAGCATGGCCTGCACCATTTAGGACTTTCACCATTTTGAAGTAGTCAACTGGGTCAAATGTTATTTGTCACATGCTTTGTAAACAACAACTGTAGACTAACAGTGAAATGCTTACTTACGGGCCCTTCCCTATATTGCAGAGAGAAACATATAATAATAATAATAATATTAATACTAATAATAATAACATGAGGAATAAATACACAATGAGTAACTTGGTACCCCGTGTATTTAGCCAAGTCGATGTGCAGGGGTACGAGGTAATTGAGGTAGATACAGTATGTACATATACAGTAGGTAGGGGTAAAGTGAGTAGGCAACAGGATAGATAATACACAATAGCAGCAGCATATGTGATGAGTCAAAAGAGTTAGTGCAAAGAGGGTCAATATAGATAGTCCGGGTAGCTATTTGGTTAACTATTTAGTAAGACTTCCTATGGGTTAAAGCTGGAATCTGCATAAGGTGAAACAGTGCCACCTTTGGCTCCCAGAACCTCTGTTATTGTTTTTGCTTTGTTAATGAAACAGAGGAGAGAAATGTCCAGCATTGTGGTAAAAAGAGTGCATTCAGAAAGTATTCAGACCCCTTGACTTTTTCCACATTTTGTTACTTTACTTATTCTAAAATGGATTACATTGTTTTCCTCATCAATCTACACACAATACCCCATAATGACAAAGAAAGAACTGGATTTTACAAATTTTTGCAAATTTATAAAAAATTAAAAACAGAAATACCTTATTTACATAAGTATTCAGACCCTTTGCTATGAGACTCGAATTTGAGCTCAGGTGCATCCTGTTTCCATTGATCATCCTTGAGATGTTTCTAAGACTTGATTGGAGTCCACCTGTGGTAAATTCAATTGATTCGACATAATTTGGAAAGGCACACACCTGTCTATATAAGGTTCCATAGTTGATAGTGCATGTCAGAGCCAAAACCAATTCATGAGGTGGAAGGAATTGTCCTTAGAGCTCAGAGACAGGATTGTGTAGAGGCACAGATCTGGGGAAGGGTACCAAAACATTTATGCAGCATTGAAGGTCCCCAAGAACATAATGGCCTCCATCATTCTTAAATAGAAGAAGTCTGGAACCACCAAGACTCATCCTAGAACTGGCCGCCCGGTCAAACTGAGCAATCGGGGGAGAATGGCCTTGGTCAGGGAGGTGGCCAAAAACCCGATGGTCACTCTGACATAGCTCCAGACTTCCTCTGTGGAGATGGGAGATCTCTGCACCACTCCACCAATCAGGCCTTTACGTTATAGTGGCCAGACGGAAGCCACTCCTCCGTAAAAGGCACATGACAGACCACTTGGAGTTTGTCAAAAAGCACCTAAAGACTTTTAGACAACGAGAAACAAGATGCTTTGGTCTGATGAAACCAAGATTACTCATTTCTGTTAAGGTTAGGCTACTAGTTTCATTATTGCAATAATTCATCGATATTAAATAAATATGATTGTTTGAAGAAATGACAAAGTCTCACTCACTTGATTAGAATATTCCACGACAGTGGCCCAGCCAGAGCCCGGACTTTTCTGGAGAGACCTGAAAATAGCTGTGCAACGACGCTCCCCTTTCAACCTGACAGAGCTTGAGAGGATCTGCAGAGAAGAATGGGAAGAACTCCCGAAATACGAGTGTGCCAAACTTGTAGTCTTGAGGCTGTAATCACTGCCAAAGGTGCTTCAACAAAGTACTGAGTCAAGGGTCTGAATACTTATGTAAACGTGATATTTCAGTTATTTTTTGGGGGGGGGCAAAAATGGCTATAAACCTGTTTTTACTTTGTCATTATGGGGTATTGTGTGTAGATTGATGAGGGGAGAAAAAGATTTAATCAATTTTAGAATAAGGCTGTAATGTAACAACACGTGCAAAAGGTCAAGGGGTCTGAATATTTTCCGAATGCACTGTATTCTGCTATTCTATCACTCATGCAATAACATACAAGGGGAAGAAATCAGTGTTTGTGTTTTGAAGTAACTTATTTATTCTTGTAATATCCCAAACGAGCATGACAGTTTCACCAAGTACAGATTCCAGCACTAAAGGGGGGCTGAACTAAAATAACAACTTCTCTAGTTGAAAACAGGCTGTGTGACATCAACAGTAGTCTTAAACATAAATTTTAGTCCCAAAATGGGCATAAAAGTGTCAGTAGAACTTTAGTCATAATGTCAGTATTTTCCAAAACAGAGTTTTGTGAGATTTAAGGAACGTCACCGTTTTCCTTGGGTTGGGTTTAGATTTCAACCCTGCCCACATGCCCACTATGGGACTGCCGCCTGGCACGGCTGGACGTTATGCTCATAGCCGCGGGACCAAGGGGTGCTGAGGGTGCTGCAGCACCCCCTGAAAAATCTGAATCAAATGTATTTTTTCTATATTTTTTTAAATTTTTAAATTTTCATAATTCTTCCCAAAAGTGGTGCACTGGGCTTCTATTAGTCCTCTATTAGCGGACCAATATAGCTGTCTGTAGTGTGGGCCCCCAAAAAATGTCAGCATTGCCTTCCCGCGGCTATAGCTATGCTTGCACTGGACCAGGCCCTAATTCCCGGGACTCAAAAGAGGAAGCGGCGGCGAAAAAGAGGTAGGCGAGGCGGCTACTACACCTCCATTGCCCTCTGTTCTGTTGGCGAATGTGCAGTCACTGTAGAACTAACTGGATGAACCCTGTTCGAGACTATCCTATCAATGGGACCTGAAGAACTGTAATATTCTATGTTACTCGGAGTCTTGGCTGAACAAGGACACGGATAATATATATCTAGTGGGTTTCTCCATGCATCATCTAGACTGAACGGCAGGCTCGGGTAAGCTTAAGGGGGAGGGGTGTCTCTTTGTTAAAAGCTGGTGGGCGATCTCTAATGTTAGTCTCGTTTTTTTACTCGCATATGTTACAATAACTTATGATAAGCTGCAGACCATACTATTTACCAAGAGAGTTTTCATCTATATTTTTTGTAGTTCTCTATTTACCACCACAAACTGATGCTGGCACTAAGCTGTATAGGGCCATAAGCCTACAAGAAAATGCACATTCAGAGGCGGTGCGTCTCGTGCCCATTGATTTTAATGCAGGGAGACTGAAATCTGTTTTACATCATTTTTACCAGCATGTCACCTGTGCAACTAGAGGTGACCAAACTCTTAATCACCTTTACTCCCCTCACAGAAACACATACAAGACTCTCCCTCACCCTCCCTTTGGCAAATCTGAACAATACTCTCTCCTCCTGATTCCTGCTTACAAGCAAAAACTCAACATGGAAGTACCAGCTCAATATGGAAGTGGTCCGAAGCAGATCCTCAAAGTTTTACAGCTGCATCATTGAGAGCATCTTGACTGTCTGCATCAGCACTAGGTATAGCAACTGCTTGGCATGCAACCGCAAGGCGCTACAGAGGTTAGTGTGTACGGTCCAGTGCATCACTATCCTGGACCTCTATACCAGGCAGTGTCAGAGGAATGCCCTAAACAATGTCACTCCAGTCACCCAAGTCACAGACTGTTCTCTCTGCTACCGCATTTCGCTACACCCGCAATAACATCTGCTAAATATGTGTATGCGACCAATACAATTTGATTTGAGAAAAGCTTCTACCCCTAAACCATAAGACTGCTAAATTGTTAGCGAAATAGCTTCCCTGACTATCTGCATAGACCCCCCCCCCCCCCTTGCACTAACTCTTCTGACTCGTCACATATGCTGCTGCTACTGCTTATTATCTATCCTGTTGCCTAGTCACTTTACCCCTACCTACAGTATATGTCAGTGGCAGTCGGTGCAGTTAAAGATGAGGGAGGACGATCATTTTATTTATGAGCATGGCCTTATGTATATTACAGCATATTGGATGACTGTCATTCATATTCCATTCCCCCAGCTCAATGTAACATCGATAGGTTAGATAGGATACTCGAATGGTCCCTGTACCCATCATGAGGTTGCAACAAACTAGCCTATGAATGAAAGTTTACAACGTAGATGCACACAGGTCAAGACAGGGACACATTCAATACTGCCTTGCACACTCTTGCTTGCATCTAGCTGATCTAGGGTGTACTCATTAGTCCAACAGTTATCATTAGTCCAACAAATTCAGGTATGCTTATCCCAGTTTCCTTCCGTTGAATGAATACACCTGATTACATGTAAACACAGTTTACCTTCATAGCAGCCACATACATACAGCTCATTGTATTCCTTTTTGCATCTATGCGATCTCCTCCTCTCCTTTTCCCTTCACTTGTGGACTTCAATGCACAACACGTCAGCTGTCTGTGACCAGGAGGAAAAACATTTCCAAGCCAAACCTTCATAAGTTTTTTTTATTTAACCTTTATTTAACCAGGTAAGCTAGTTGAGAACAAGTTTTCATTTACAACTGCGACCTGGCCAAGATAAAGCAAAGCAGTGCGACACAAACAACAACACAGAGTTATACATGGAATAAACAAGCGTACAGTCAATAAGCGTACAGTCAACACAATAGAAAAAAAAGAAAGTCTACATACAGTGTGCGCAAATGGCGTGAGGAGGTATGGCAATAAATAGGCCATAGTAGCGAAGTAATTACAATTTAGCAGATTAACACTGGAGTGATGGATGAGCAGATGATGATGTGCAAGTAGTGATACTGGTGTGCAAAAGAGCAGAAAAGTAAATAAAAACCGTATGGGGATGAGGTAGGTAGATTGGGTGGGCTATTTACAGATGGACTATGTACAGCTGCAGCGATTGGTTAGCTGCTCAGATAGCTGATGTTTAAAGTTAGTGAGGGAAATGTAAGTCTCCAGCTTCAGCGATTTTTGCAATTCGTTCCAGTCACTGGCAGCAGAGAACTGGAAGGAAAGGCGGCCAAAGAGGTGCTGGCTTTGGGGATGACAAGTGAGATATACCTGCTGGAGCGCGTGCTATGGGTGGGTGTTGTTATCGTGACCAGTGAGCTGAGGTAAGGCGGAGCTTTACCTAGATAACCGCTAAACACAGCCTACATCGTTGTCACCATATTAGCTAAAGTTACATCAAAGTCAACATAGCTAATAGAACTAACGCGTTAGTAAACCCGCTACAATTATGCAGTACAGTGTACAGTCAGTAAGCAGTTTAGCAGTTACACCAACAGATCCCGGTGCCAATAAATTAGTAAAACCAAAAGCTTACCTTGACTTGGAAGAGTTCCAATGTTGGATAGTCATAGTCAGCTAGCTAACATAGCATCCCTCTGTTTGAGCCGGGTGTTTGAGTAGGCTAAACTAGCTAGCTGCATTAGCTAGCCAAGTAAGTGAAAGTGGGAAAAAATGACAAAATATTTCTAGCTCTCTCTCTCTCTCTCTTGCTTCTCGGTCATTATTTAAGAAATGATTTTGTTCAAAACTTTAACTATTGTCTTTCTCTCTCTTTGAGTCAACTACTCACCACATATTATGCACTGCAGTGCTAGTTAGCCTATGCTTATGCTTTCAGTACTAGATTCATATTCTGATCCTTTGATTGGGTGGAAAACATGTCAGTTCATGCTGCAAGAGCTCTGATAGGTTTGAGGACGTTCTCCTCTTGGAGGACGTCCTTGTCATTATTAATGTGTAAGTCTATGGAAGGGGGTTAGAACCATGAGCCTCCTAGGTTTTGTATTGAAGTCAATGTACCCAGAGGAGGACGGAAGCTAGCTGTCCTCCGGCATACCATGGTTCTACCCTACAGAGTGCTGTTGAGGCTACTGTAGACCTTCCTTGCAAAACAGTGTGTTTTAATCAATTATTTGCTGACGTGAATATATTTAGTATAGATTTATCTTTAAAGGATCACTTTTTAAATGTTTCCCTCTTTATAAAAAATGAAATTGACTGAGGAGGACGGTCCTCCCCTTAGGAGCCTTCACTGGTATATGTATATATCTACCTAAATTACCTCCTACTCTTGTACATGGACTCAGTACTGGTACCCCATGTATATAGCCACGTTATCGTTACTCATTGTGTATTTATTCCTTGTGTTATTATCTTTCTATAATTTTTATGTTTTTCTCTCTGCATTGTTGGGAAGAGCCCGTAAGTAAGCTTATCACTGTTAGTTTACATCTGTTTTTTTACAAAGCATTTGACAAATACAATTTTATTTGAACCTACCCACTTCATTACAGACAGCAGAATAAACCAATTGAGTCATTAGCATATAGTGCCTCGGGACCTGTTTGATTGACATACAATCACCAATGTTATGTTGAAAGAAGGAGACTTGTTCTTTATAAATGGCTTGGGGTTTTTTCAACTCAAACTTCCGTAGAGTACATGGTGAGCTAACGTAGCATCACAAACACACCTGTCATTATTCTAGCCAAAGTACGGTGGCTGTTTGGAATATTTAAACTACGGTGAGTGAGGAGGAACACACAACGGTGGGCTATATAGATAGTAGGCTACATAGGTGTTGGGCCGAAGCCTTTAAACATGAAGTTGATCGATCCCCGTCGAGGGAGGAGCACATTTTTTAATACGACAGTAGAACATTCTTATGATGACTTGATGAATTCTTGCACATTTTCTCATAAAAAGTATATTTCAACACTCCGCCGCTGAGGCAAATTTGCCGAACTACTAAACTTGGAACCAATCAGAACTCCTCCCCCTCTTGAGGAAGGCAGCCAACGGCCTGCTTCTATCTACAACGTAAACACAGCCTATTGTGAAAACGCAAGCTGCTGTCTGATGAAGAGAAACAGATATAGCTAGCTAGCTCCTAGACTGAAATATCATAAATATCTGTTTTCGAGTGCACTTGAAATATGCAGCATGCAATACGAATTGTCTTGATCATATGAAGAGGTAACTCCGTTGACCATTTAGCAAATGTATTAAAAGCTAGCCAATGTTACAGAGTGGCCAGCTAGTTACTGTAAATGTCAATTTGTGTTTCGTTAGCTATCTCTCAGTGAATTCAATTGTTGAATCATGTTTTGGCATATTTATATGTCTAATTTCAAGTATTTAGCTGCAGGCTTAAAGAAACATTCAATATACTTTGCATAGTAACCCAAATAAAAGCATGTGGATAGAAAGATGTGTGTATGCTAGAATGGAGGCTTAAAAACAACAGCTGCATATGCATATTAGCCTATACTTATGGCATAGCTACACATATAGCATAACTTGCAATACAATCTTCTCTAAAAACAGTTGAAAAATGCGCTCTGCAATAAGAACAAGAGTTCAATTTCTAAACTAGATGAGTTCTCAAATAGCAGATAGCTGCCCAATACCATGGTGGGCATGCATAATGTTGGATGCATTGGAATATAAGGTATATGGAGAATGATAAATCAAATCAAATAACATTTTATTGGTCACATACACATGTTTAGCAGATGTTATTGTGGGTGTAGCGAAATGCTTCGGTTTCTAGCTCCGACAGTGCAGTAATATCTAACAAGTAATATCTAACAATTTCACAACATATACCTGTCACGACTTCCGCCGAAGTCGGTCACTTTCCTGGTTCGGGCGGTGTTCGGCGGTCGGCGTCACCGGCCTTCTAGCCATCGCCAAATTTTCCATTTGTTTTGTCTTTGTTTTACACACCTGGTTTCACTTCCCCAATTACTTGTTCATTATTTAACTCTCTGTTCCCCCATGGTTTTTGTGAGTGATTGTTTGTATGTTATACGGTCCGTTATCTGGGCTTGCTTTATTGTATTGTATTTGCCTATTTTTGAGTTAATTACGTTTATTTACTCCTATCTGCTGTCCTGTGCCTGACTCCTCTACACAAGCTACACACAGACCTCATAACAATACCCAATACACACAAATCTAAGTAAAGGAATGGAATTAAGAATATATGAATATATGGACTCCACTTTGTCTCTATACTGGCGTTTTGCCTGTTTGATTGCCATGTGGAGGGAATAACTACACTGTTTGTATTCTGCCATATTCCCAGTCACCTTGTCATGGTTAAATGCGATGGTTTGTGTTTTCAGTTTGGGGGAATGCTGCCATCTATCCACAATTTCTGGTTAGGGTAGGTTTTAATAGTCACAGTGGGTAGAACATCTCCTATACACTTCCTGATAAACTCAGTCACCGTATCAGTATATTCGTCAGTGTTATTATCGGAGGCTACCCGGAACATATCCCAGTCCGCGTAATCAAAACAATCATGAAGCATGGATTCCGATTGGTCAGACCAGCGTTGAATAGTCCTTAGAACAGGTACTTCCTGTTTGAGTTTCTGCCTATAGGAAGGGAGGAGGTTGAAGTAGCAGTGGTAGAGTGTTTTAGCAGCAAGAGTACTACAGAGTACTACAGTCAATGTAGCCTTTTTCTCAAAATTGCTTTGTTGAAATCCCAAGCTACAATAAATGCATCCTCAGGATGTGTGGTTTCCAGTTTGCATAAAGTCCAGTGAAGTTTTTTGAGGGCCGTCGTGGTATCGGCTTGAGGGGGGATATACACGGCTGTAACTATAACCGAAGAGAATTATAATATGGTCGGCATTTGATTGTGAGGTATTCTAGGTCGGGTGAACAAAAGGACTTGAGTTCCTGTATGTTATCACAATCCCACCATGAGTCGTTAATCATGAAATATAAACCCCTGCCCTTCTTCCCGGAAACATATTTATTCCTGTCTGCACGATGAACTGAGAACCCAACTGGCTGGATGGACTCAGACAGTATATCCCAAGAGAGCCATGTTTCCGTGAAACAGAGTATGTTACAATCCCTGATGTCTCTCTGGAAAGAAATCCTCGCCCTGAGCTCGTAAACTTTATTATCCAGAGACTGAACATTAGCGAGTTATATACTCGTAAGTGGTGGGTGGTGTGCGCACCTCCTAAGTTGGACTAGAAGTCCACTCCGAGTACCTCTCCTCCGCTGGCGGTGTTTTGGGTCGACCTCTTGAATCAGTTTAATTTCCCTGGGGAGTGCGAACAAATGATCAGATTCGGGAAAGTCTTATTCCTGGTCGTAATACTGGTAGTGCTGGTGAGTTACTGTCGCTCTGATATCCAATAGTTCTTCCCGACTGTATGTAATAACACAACAAATGTTCGTTCTGGGCTAGTAATGTAAGAAATATATTTTTAAAAACAAAATACGGCAAAGTTTCCTAAGAGCTAGAAGCACGGCAGTGCTCTCTGTCGGCACCATTTTGACCTTGATAAAGAGCCTGTAGTAGGATTATAGAAAAATCAGTTGGGAAATGAACATTTTAGTTTCAAAGAAGGCTACTAAATGTTCAGTGAATGTGAGTATATTTAGGTGGTTTAAATTATTTAAAAACTTTCCTATGAACCTACTAAATGTTGACGGAGCCAAAATCTTGCCAATCCATTCATTATTCTACTAACTATGACTGAGTGTAAGACATGTTTTCCATAATGTACATTTCATGCATATATATATATAATTCCCCCCCCCCCCCAATCTACACACAATACCCCATAATGACAAAGCACAAACAGGTTTGTAAAATTCAAAAACTGAAATATCATTTACATAAGTATTCAGACCCTTTACTCAGTACTTTGTTGAAGCACCTTTGGCAGCGATTACAGCCTCGAGTCTTTTTGAGTATGATGCTACAAGCTTGGCACACCAGTATTTGGAGAGTTTCTCCCATTCTTCTTTGCAGATTGTCTTAAGCTCTGTGCAGTTGGATGGAGGAGCGTTTTCAGGTCTCTCCAGAGATTTTCAATTGCGTTCAAGTCCAGGCTCTGGCTGGGCCACTCAAAGACATTCAGAGACTTGTCCCCGAAACTACTCCTGCGTTGTCTTGTCTGTGTACTTAGGGACGTTGTCCTATTGGAAGGTCAACCTTAGCACCAGTCTGAGGTCCTGAGCGCTCTGGATCTCTCTGTACTTTGTTCTGTTCATCTTTCCCTCAATCCTGACTAGTCTCCCAGTCCCTGCCACTGAAAAACATCCCCACAGCATGATGCTGCCACCACCATGCTTTACCGTAGGGATGGTGCCAGGTATCCTCCAGATGTGACGCTTGGCATTCAAGTCAAAGAGTTAAATTTTGGTTTCATCAGACCAGAGAATCTTGTTTGGGTGCCTTTTGGCAAACTCCAAGCGGCTGTCATGTACCTTTTACGGAGGACTGGCCTCTGTCTGGCCACTCTGCCATAAAGGCTGAGTCTCATAGCAAAGGGTCTGAATACTTATGTAAATAAGGTCTTTGTTTTTTATTTGTAATACATTTGTTTTCACTTTGTCCTTATGGGGTATTGTGTGTAGATTGATTTAAACAATTTTTTAAAATCTATTTTAGAATAAGACTAACATAACACATGTGGAAAGGTCTGAACTTTCCAAATGCACTGTACATTCAAACAAAGAACACCATCACGAATAGTGTTTCACCTTTTATTGAGTAAGGAGACAAATAGCAAAGGTATTTGAAGTATCTAAATATAGTGTAACCTACAGTACCAATCAATATATTTCAAGTGCCCGGGGAGGGCACAATCTTACAGTCCAGTAATGAGAGCGTTACCATCTATGCCAAAAGCCTGAGCCTCTGAAGGAGACATATCAATGCATGCTTCAGTATTCCCCCTTCTCTCCAGGAGCATTTGTGTGCTCAGACACCATAGGCATATCAAAAGTATCCCACCCTGGTCAGCGATGTAGAGAGACATTTACATTACAGATTTTTCATCCAGTCAGCTCAGGGATTCAAACCAGCCCAATGCTCTTAACCGCTACGCTACCTGCCACCCTAACACTGTAAATCGTGATGACAGGGCTAGTTCAAACTGCAGGACTTGGTGAATAGATCATAGGAGACAAAAGTGAGAGAATGAATAAATATGCTCAAACAATCACATGTATCTGTAATGGGTGTTCTTCAATTCTAAAATGCACTAGACTAAGACAATATGTGGTCCCAATGTCTAAATAGTGACGGCAGGGTTAGTTCAAACTGCAGTCGGATGGTTCTCACAGGTGAACGAATCAGCCCATGCTTGGTGAATAGCACTTGGATGATATCTGGGAGAAGGACACAGGAAAGTTGAATAGATCATGTGAGACAAAAGTGAGAGACAAGAATGAATAGAATAAATCACAGTAAAGGAATGTCGTTTGTAGCTCGAAAATGAACACCCCGAAAGCTCTGCAATCACCCTACTCCAATTATTGACAGGGATAATGTGTTATTTCTTATTTGTCAGTATGAATACAATAAGTGGGTCCTGCCTTGACTGTAGTAGATTTATACTACTTGTCCTATATATTTTTGTAGTCCTAAATTATTACTTGGAATAAACTGAAAGCTAAAACACTCATTGTCACGGAATGACACGCTAGCTCGTTATAATGCTTTCTGCTCCTGCTAGCTAGCAACATATCTACTTGTTGTAACTACAGTAGCTAGCTACATTACTAAGGTTGCTGTGTTCTAAGTTGAGTCATTTTACAGCTTGCACTGATGGTATCATGTTTCTATAACGAAATAACTAGTTAAATAAAAATTAAATAAGACTTTACCTGATAGCAGTTTGATGAACGGAGATCATCAGTCTACTACCTTAGATACGGATAACATGATCAGCAGAGATAGTACCGTGGATAGTTTTGATTGGTTTACATTTTAGTAGTTGGCGGCGTTCGCCTATCCATCTAGCGAACATAACATTTGCAAGAATTGACAGTGCCAACAAATTGAAATATTTTCAGAATAAATAAATATACACAATATGTAAAAACCAGCACCTCCCTCCAAAGAGATCGAGCATCTCGAAAACTAAAGCAGACAGTTTCCTACTGCCAATCACCTAATAGTGAACATAACACCCACATCAAACCCATTGATCAGACCACACCCCCAAGACAACTCCCTTTTTTTTCTTCTTCGATAATGTTTAACAGCAGTTGGCATCCAATAAATGTTGTATTACCACCACCTACTAGACTGGAGTATAATATATCAACAAATACCCTACTATCTAATCCTACACTCACTAAAACCCACCACCCTACTCCACTATTTAAATCAATCTAGTCCTCCCTTAGGCCAACAGCCTGAAAGGACGGGACACCACCACTCAACACACCCTGTAACTCTTCTGACGTCAAGTCTTGTACACTCAAATACCTCTCTGCAGCTGCCAACACAACCTCAATTTTCTGCGATTTATGTTACATCCCTGCAGTACAGTTGATAACCATTGCTATCATTGCTAAAAATCCAGTCTCACTGAAGCACATATAACTTGTTGGCCTATCCCTCTGTACTGGTACCGATCTACTAGTCACACCACTCCTCTCAGGATCCCGCCCCCTTGACCCATCTTCCTCTACTTTCTTCACTGCCTCAGCATACAACAAATTCTACACTACTCTAACACTGGTAACCTCAACCTGCCTCTCTCACACGGGACATGTCTGATCCCCGGCCCCATGGGCGCCCCTACAATTAACACATACCACTACTGTCCCCAATGCTACACATTCCTTTGTCTCATTTTTTTTAACATTTTAGTCATTTAGCAGACGCTCTTATCCAGAGCGACTTACAGTAGAGTGCATACATTTTTTTTTTTTTATTACATTTTTTTTTTTTTACATACTGAGACAAGGATATCCCTACCGGCCAAACCCTCCCTACCGGCCAAACCCTCCCTAACCCGGACGACGCTATGCCAATTGTGCGTCGCCCCACGGATCTCCCGGTTGCGGCCGGCTGCGACAGAGCCTGGGCGCGAACCCAGCCCAGCCTGGGCACGAACCCAGAGACTCTGGTGGCGCAGCTAGCACTGCGATGCAGTGCCCTAGACCACTGCGCCACCCGGGAGTCTCATGCCCTTCTACACACTTCTCACACCTAGGAACCTCCCTCCTCCCTCCTACACACTGCTGCCACATGCCCATAAGCTTGACACCTGTAATGACGTAATGTATTCGACACAAAGGCTCGTACAAGATAACTTCTATATCCTAACATCACTTTGTCAGGCAAAGACTCAACATCAAAACTTGGAAGAACAGACGACTCTTGTTTCAACACTCACGCTACCCTGTCTGCGCCGCACCAAAGGACGCGCATCAAACACAGGGAATCTTCCCCTTCAGTTGGTAAACTTTCACATTTACTGCTACCCCAGTAATCACTCCTTTCAATGGCACCCTTTTCTTGAGAGCAAAACAATTCACATCTCTTGTCCCCATGTTTAACGCAGAGCGACTGCTCCCTCTGACCAGCAGAAACACATAATTATCACAAGATCACTTCTGGTTGCCTTCACTGATTTCACAGCACCCAACTCTGTTTTCACCCACCCTGAAAACACAAATGGATCATCTAAAAAGGCAAGGGTCCACTTTTTCCAAAAATGTCACTCCTACCGTCAGAAACTCATCTTTATCCTGACCCTCGGTGCAAGCCTCGGGCTCTGAGAACTCCGCCACACTTACCACCTCTGATACGTCGCCGTCATTCACTTCCATTTCTCCTCCTGTCTTTGATCCGGCGTACAGATCACTCTGCTTACACTTCCTACCATTCTTCTTGAACAAACCATCTCCCCTTTCTCCGATTCAAGCTCACCCTCTTCATTCCCTCTCTTCGATCTCTGCCTCTCTTTTCCCTCCATTTCTCATCCATATTCATCACCTTATGATAATACTGCACTTGTCCTGACATACATCTTGTTCTTGCCTTCTCAATGGATGCCATTTTCTTAGGCCTAATACCATTGGCAGTAAATTGGTTAAATGTACTTTAGTCAGAAACAGTGCAACAAAAGCCCCAAAACTAACACGGCTCAGGATATGACCCAGTTGCAGACACAGGTTCAATACACAGAGTAGTTTATGAAACTACAGGAGGCGGGCAAAGGGCAGGTCGAGGACAGGCAGAGGTTTGTAACCAGGTCCGAGTTCGACAGGTACAGGGCGGCAGGCAGTCTCATGGGTAGGGCAGGCAGAAGTTCATAAGCAGGTCAGAGTCAGATAAATACAGGACAGCATGCAGGCTCGGGGTCAGGGCAGCCAGAAATGTCAGGGCAGCCAACTATAGCAATAGGAGTACAGAAAAACATGCTGGTAGGTTTGACGAGACAACAGACAAACAGAAAACGCAGGTATAAATACACAGGGGATAATGGAGAAAATGGGAGACACCTGGATGGGGGTGGAGACAAGCACAAGACAGGTGAAACAGATCAGGATGTGACAAAACGTGTGCTATCAGACGAGCAAGTACAAAGGCAAACCTCCCGGTTGTTCTGGAGAGGTCTCCAACGAGCGCTACTTAAACTCTAGATTGGCTTCTACTGTAGCATTTCTTAATGTGGAAGCGAAAAAACGAAGCGGAAATCAGCGAGTTCAGCCCCCTTTAAGGAAGGATCACATAATTCCAACCCCCTGAGCAAACATTTGATAGTTGTATCTGGCAGTAATTTACTAACCTTGGCTTCATGCCTGAACAGACAACACACTCTAGGTGGCAGTATGCACCTTTCAGTTTGTTTACCGACTGTCAATAAACTTATAGAACTAGAAGAAGAAGAAATTGACTATAGTACTTTAAAATGGAGATTGCCCTCAATGGCACTGCTCATGATGTCACAGGAGCCATAATGGAAAATATGTGGCATCTATCCAACTCTTGGATACACAGCTATGCATGTTGCCACATCTTTCGACCAAAGGTTTTCCTCAGGCAGCATTAGAAGGTTAATGTGTCACTAGGTAGAGAACATTACATGATAACGATAACTACAGTATTTTTTTATTGAATCTTTATTTAACTAGGCAAGTCAGTTAAGAACAAAGTCTTATTGACAATGACAGCCTACCAGGGAACAGTGGCTTAACTGCCTTGTTCAGGGGCAGAACAACAGATTTTTACCTTGTCAGTTCATGGATTCAATCTAGCAACCTTTCGGTTACTGGCCCAACGCTCTAACCACTAGGCTACCTGCCGCCACGGTAGGCAACAGTATGTATACTATTTAAAATACAAATAAATAATATAAAGAAAACGTGTGTGGGTAAATGTATGTGCTGCATAAAGGAAAATAAAGTCAAACATATGAAAGTTTAGCACAACCTAGAATCCCCTCCCACCCATGTCTCACTAGTAGAAAGCTGTCGAAAGTGAAAATAGATTTTCACTCTCTTTCACTTTCACTCTCACTGCGATACACAACTGGATTTTTTCTCCTCACAAATACCAAGAGACTCAACAATTACAAGGATATACCATCTAAATGGTAAATTCTAAGCGCACCTGTAAAAAGTGAAGGTTGTAAAGTTGATCAAAGTTTATTGACTGTAGTTAAGTTTCTGGATAATCTACAATGGCAACTCCTGCTTCTGTCCATGAGCTGCTGCTGGACACCCTGGATAGCTTGGTCTTAAGCGAGCTGAAGAGATTTCAGTATCTACTGACTAAGAACATGTTAGATGGCCGGTTTCCTATTCCTAAGAGCTGTCTGGAGAACGCTGACAGGGAGGACACCGTGGAGAAGATGGTCAGCGCCTACTGCCATGAAGGAGCAGTGAAGATCTCACTGACGATCCTGAGGAAGATGGACCAGAATGATCTTGCTATGAAGCTGGAGAGAGGCACTCTAGAAGAGGTGCCAGCACTGAAAAAGACTGTGTTTGATCAAAAGGAAGAACTGAAATCCAATTTAGAGAGTCTTCGAAAGAATCAAGAAAAGTACAAAAGCATGGAGGTCCACATTAAGAAGCAACGTGCGGACGCAGAGAGGCAGATGAGGGAGCAGTTTGAAAAGTTCCACCAGTTTCTGAGAGAGGAAGAAGAGGCCAGACTGGTTGCGCTCAGGGAGGAAGAGGAGCAGAAGGGCAGGGCTATCGTCAGCGAGATGGAGAGAATTCTCAAGCAGATCTCTTCTCTTGAACAGGACCTGCAGAAAGACGACCACACATTCCTTGTGAGCTACAAATACACCCAGAACAGCACACTGCCGGGTACACAGCAGGTCTCAGGAGTGCTTATTGACATGGCCAAACACCTGGGAAACCTGCAGTTCAGAGTGTGGGAGAAGATGAAGGAGATAGTCCAATACACTCCTGTGATTCTGAACCCCAACACTGCAAACCGCTGGCTCTCCGTGTCTGATAATCTGACCAGTGTGAGATTTAATAACATAGGTCAGCAAATCACTGACAACCCAGAGAGGTTCGCACAGTATGCCAAGGTTCTGGGCTCAGAGGGCTTCAGCTCAGGGAAGCACATCTGGGAGGTGGAGGTGGGGGACCACCCTGAGTGGAATCTGGGCGTAGCTAAAGAGACCATTGATAGGAAGGGGGAGATTCTTGCTTCACCAGGTTATGGAATCTGGGCTATACTGAACAGGAATGGTGTGTATCAAAGTGGAAAGGGTGAGCCTCTTGCTTTTGAGAAGCTGAAGAGGATCCGAGTGCAGCTGGACTTCACCAGTGGGGAGGTGTCCTTCTACGACCCCAAAGATATGACACACATCTATACTCATAAAGACACGTTTGCTGAGAGACTGTACCCATACTTTCTTGTTGGACTGGCTGGTGGTGCCAACAACCCTGATATACATATCTGCCAATCAGAGGTGTCTCTGACAGTAATGGCATCTCAGTGAGGCATGTGATCACATCTTACGATTGAAACTTATAAAAATGAATTCAAAGGCTAGAATCTTGCGCAGAAAAAAATACCATTTGGGATAATGATTTGTAATAATGCCTTGAACAGAACAGTAATTGAAGAAAAAATAAATAATAATATAATTTATGCTTAGCTAATCCTCGTCTGTGAGACTTGTGGTGTTAATCGTAGGGGCTCGATTCAATCCATTTTGCTGAAGTTCAGTGCCATATGAAATTTAAAGGTAATTTCCAATTGAGCCGGGATATGCAGCTTTTACCGTGAATGCAGTGTCCGCGACCGCGAAAAAATTGCCTTTACATTTCAATCGCTCTATAGAGCTGAACTTCAGCGATACGGATTGAATCAAGCCCTAGTTCTGATGTGAATAAAGTTGATTGAAAAAATTTGACCAGAATTCAGACTGCTTGATTGGTTAGTGGCTTTCAGTACGACATGATACACATGCATTCTTATATATTTTTCCCATTGCTGAATTCTAACCTCAGTGTAATAGCATGTACGATTTCAAGACTGTGCTCAAAACATTTGTCCTGGGTCATGTTCATTCGATACCAAATGGAAGGAAACGTACTGAAACAGGAAGTGGATACCTGGACTTTTAGTTTTCTGTTGCAATAGGGGCCCTGGACATTTACCCCAGCACACACATCACATTCCTTCCAGCAGATGCCGTTAAAGTATAACAAATGGAAGACCAATTCAAATGGAAAGTTCAAATCAGTTAACCTCAGGAAACAGTGAGCACCAATTTGCTTTTGTGTTTTCTTCTATTACATTAAAGAGATCTTTTTGATACTGTTGCAAAGCTAACTAAAAAGCAGCATTCCCCAAGTGAGGATGGCTTTCACTTCAGCAGTAATAAATTCATGAACTTCTTTTAGGAAAAGATCATGATCATCAGAAAGCAAATTACGGACTCCTCTTTAAATCTGCGTATTCCTCCAAAGCTTAGCTGTCCTGAGTCTGCACAACTCTGCCAGGACCTAGGATCAAGAGAGACACTTAAGTGTTTTAGTACTATATCTCTTGACACAATGATGAAAATAATCATGGCCTCTAAACCTTCAAGCTGCATACTGGATCCTATTCCAACTAAACTACTGAAAGAGCTGCTTCATGTGCTTGGCCCTCCTATGTTGAAAATAAACTTGATTTGATTTGATTCTCTTGTACTTTTGTATACTTTTAGCCAGTAGTTCTGAAAGTAGGGCTCACGAGCCAAAAGTTGCACAGTACGCCACATACACTGTGTATACCAAACATTAGGAATGCCTAATATCATCATCATCATCATCATCCTTATCAATCACATATCTCCCTGTTACAGAACACTTACTGGAGACTAACCTTGAACAGATTCCTCCTCTGAGTATGTGTTTTATATAGGGGCTTTGCGTTCTATGGAAAATAATGAACAACCCACGACTCACCAGCCCCCTTAGTAAAAGTACCTTTAATAGAAAATTACTCAAGTAAAAGTTAAAGTCACCCAGTCAAATTCTACTTGAGTAAAGTATTTGGTTTTAAATATATTTAAGTATCAAAAGTAAATGTAATTGCTAAAATATACTTAAGTATCAAAAGTAAAAGTGTAAATAATTTCAAATTGCATATATTAAGCAAACTAGATGGCACCATTTTCTTTCTTTTTTTTTACATTTACAGATAGCCAGGAGCACACTCCAACACTCAGACATCATTTACAAACAAATCATTGTGTTTAGTGAGTCTGCAAGATCAGAGGCAGTAGAGATGACCAGGGATGTTCTCTTGATAGGTATGTGAATTGGACCATTTTCCTGTCCTGCTAAGCATTAAAAAATGTCAGGGAAAATGTATGGAGTAAAAAGTTCATTATTTTCTTTATGAATGTAATGAAGTAAAAGTTGTCAAAAATAGAAATAGCAAAGTAAAGTACAGATACCCCCAAAAAACGACTTAAGGAGTACTTTAAATTATTTTCACTTAAGTACTTTACACCACTGATCAGAAACGAGTATTCAACAATGCCATGGTATAACTAACAGTAAGGCTGCGATTCAATCCAAGTTATAGAGCAGTGCACTGGACAGCTGACAACTGCCTTTTAAAGGTTATTTATGCCGATGTTCTCAGTGTTTACCATGAGTATGATCCTGGCTAACGCCTATAAAAGTCAGATGTCCCGTGCGCTGCTCTATGATTGAATAGTAGAGGTTTGTCCCAACCAGGCTGTGTAACCTAGGAGAAGGTGTGGTGTGTGTATTGAGTAATGTCACACGGCCTGTGACTTTCCTCTCTACAGAGGCTGAGGAAGTGGAGGAACAGAGCAGGAGGTCATGTCCCTCAGGCTGGTCCAGGCTGGTTTGTTAGTACCCAGAGAACATGGCTTGAGGCAGAGGTATGCCGATATTTTGACGCACCTCTTCCACTCGCAAAGATTCCATTGTCTACTACTGTATATTGAGTCTAAAAGATAAATTGTAACAAACTTACTTGTCAGCGCTGACTCTGTCTCTCACCCCTCCTATAGCACTTTGAGGTGAAACTTGCACCCGTGCACTGTTCAGCAGAGCATCATTTTGTGTATCAAATGATTTAACCTATGCCTGGATCGGAGGATTGGACCATGTTCAGTGCCTATGTATTATGTCACACCTTGCTATACAGTAGGTTTGGGTAATGTTAGAACAGAGCCACTAAGGCCCTGCACACACTCTGATGTACAACACATTGGACACAATGGTTGTGATAAGACTGATCTTTTTTTTTTATACAACATAGAGTTTGGGCTCGATTCAATCCGTATAGCTGAAGTTCAGCGCTGTAGCGTGATTGAGTATTAAAGGCGATGTTCCCGCGTTCACGGAGACTGCATTCAAGTTAAACGCTGCACATGTTGGCTCAATCGGGAATTACCTTTACATTTCAAGAACACTACAGTGTTGAAATTCGGCGATACAGATTGAATCGAGCCTTTTGTCTGTACAGAAATGTTCACTCAACCATTGTGTGATGTCTCCACAAAGCTGCCGTTATTGTTTCCCCCCCCCCCCCCCCCCACCCAAAATGAACTCAACAATTACAATGGCAACAGAGAGCCTTGTATCGGGAACGTGGGAGGTACAGAACTGTCATTTGATTCTAATCACTCACCTCATCTTCAAATTCACTTAATTTCAATTGGAGAGGTCATTTTTTATTGTTGTTTCCTCGATAGGTGAGAAATGCTGTAGTGTTGCAAATTATGAAAACAAATGTTATTCTGCGTGTGTTAAAATAATCTGTTAAATCCTGGGAAACGTAAACTGGAAACAAAACTGAAATTGATTTAGTCCATATACCAGATACTCTATATAGTATAATGTTACAGTTTTGGTAACAATATCCTACATGTGTTTACACTCAGTGCTCTTCAGAATCTTTGTACAGCATCACTGCTCTTGTCTGAACTCTGTATTGATTCATGACTGAAATACAATGTAAATCTATTTTTCTTTCATCAATAGTATTTCATTAATGTTGCCTTTAATGCCAAATGTCATTGATGTAACTGCTAATACATGCATGATGTATTTTCTGTAAAATGTCCCAAGTGTCATTAGTTATAAGATTATAAGATTAAAGGGATAGTTCAACGATTTTACAGTATTAGGTGTTATTGTTTAAAAACATGTCCAAAGCTAACACTAGAGGGCGCTATATTATCATGTTTTACAGTTATAGGCTGTGTGTGTCAGAGAGAGAGAGAGAGAGAGAGAGAGAGAGAGAGAGAGAGAGAGAGAGAGAGAGAGAGAGAGAGAGAGAGAGAGAGAGAGAGAGAGAGAGAGAGAGAGAGAGAGAGAGAGAGAGAGAGAGAGAGAGAGAGAGAGAGAGAGAGAGAGAGGATATTTTTTGCAGAATTCTGCATGCAGTCTCAATTTGGTTTTTGTCCCATTTTGTGAATTCTTGGCTGGTGAGCGGACCCCAGACTTCACAACCATAAAGGGCAATGGGTTCTATAACAAATTTTTAGCCAGATCCTAGTTGGTATGTCAAATTTTATGTTCCCACCTTTGATGGGTAAAAATATCCTCTGTGTACAACGTAAAACACCAAATAATGCATGCAGAGCAGAATTAGGCCGATACGGCTAATTATCTAAATCCAGAAAAGAGCTGTTAAATTCTACAACCACCTAAAAGGAAGCAATTCCCAAACCTTCCATAACAAAGCCATTACCTACAGAGAGATGAACCTGGAGAAGAGTCCCCTAAGCAAGCTGGTCCTGGGGCTCTCTTCAAAAACACAAACAGACCCCACAGAGCCCCAGGACAGCAACACAATTAGACCCAACCAAAACAAAAATATAATTGCTTGACATATTGGAAACAATTAACAAAAAAACTGAGCAAACTAGAATGCTATTTGGCCCTAAACAGAGAGTACACAGTGACAGAATACCTGACTACTGTGACTGACCCATATTTAAGGAACACGTTGACTATGTACAGACTCAGTGAGCATAGCCTTGCTATTGAGAAAGGCTGCCGTAGGCAGACCTGTCTCTCAAGAGAAGACATGCTATGTGCACACTGCCCACACAAAATGAGGTGGAAACAGAGCTGCACTTCCTAACCTCCTGCCAAATGTATGACCATATTAGAGACATATATTTCCCTCAGATTACACAGAACCACAAAGAATTCAAAAACAAACCCAATTTTGATAAACTCCCATATCTAATGGGTGAAATACCACAGTGTGCCATTCACAGCAGCAATATTTGTGACCTGTTGCCACAAGAAAAGGGAAACCAATGAAGAACAAACACCATACAACCCATATTTATGTTGATTTATTTTCCCTTTTGTACTTTAACTATTTGGACATAATATGACATTTGAGATGTCTTTATTGTTTTGGAATTTTTGTGAGTGTAATGTTCACTATACATTTTTTTAGGTGTTATTGTTTAAAAACATGTCCAAAGCTAACACTAGAGGGCACTATATTATCATGTTTTACGGTTATATGTTTCGTGTGTGTCTGAGAGAGAGAGAGAGAGAGAGAGAGAGAGAGAGAGAGAGAGAGAGAGAGAGAGAGAGAGAGAGAGAGAGAGAGAGAGAGAGAGAGAGAGAGAGAGAGAGAGAGACAGAGAGAGAGAGGTTGGATAGATTAAATGTATTTTCTAACTCTAATCCATCTGTGAAATTCATAAGTGTTTTTTATATTTTCAGCTAGGCCTAGCAGTACCGTGCGCACTGCATCAACTCTTATAGTCTTCTCATCTTCATAGTCTAACCTGATGAAAATGAAAACATGCTAAGTGAACAAAGACATCTACATTGGTTCAGACAACTAGCAGCTAAATAACTGATATGTGCACATAACAAAACATACAAGATTGGTATAAGTTTCCACCATTGTAAAATCCTCACGAGAAAGTGTGCAAATGCACACATCTCAGAAGGGCGAAAAATTTGGCCTATCACGTGAGGCTGCCAAGCCTTGAGAGGAACTAGCCTTTCACTCGCTAGCCTCACCATGTAAATGTGATAAACCTAATAAGAACATGTAAATATAAGCAGAGGCAAACAGTTTATTTTCCACTTATTTTTTTTTATTACACACAAAAGAAAACAAAAGAAGCATTGCAACACAGAATTAACCAAATGCTGACAAAAAGTCAATGCACCAGCAAGAAGTGATGTACAAATAATAATTATTCAAATTACCATGGAATTTAATAATAATAATAATAATGCACCCTGATGAAAAACAAGCCAAAACTTTACTTCATATCATTCATAAATAGATTAGAAATCTGTCAACCGAATTAAATAGCATTACTATATTGTGAAACCATGTTCTTCAACTAAAGGAAATGGGTTCTCTCATCGCTGTCTTTACAAATAAAATAAGTACTTTTGGCAGGTTTGTGCGCAAATGAAATATCTACCTGGCAACCATACCATAGAAACTTAAATTGTGCTACAGTGAAAAACTAAAAGGTTTTAAGAATTAAATGCATTTTTTTTCTCTCACAACAAATCATAAAGATAAAATCAACACAATTCTAAAACACCTAATGAAACTAGTCAAAAACTTTAAAACCCACTGTTATGTTTTTATCTTTAGTAACATTTCACATTTAGCAAGTGGTGTTGGGGATTGGGGGGGGGGGCATGGTCCGCTGGACCAGGAGAGGTTTAAACTAAGGGAGAGGTTTCACCTTTGACCTCTTCAGTCCAGTAACATCCTGAGGCCAGTGTAACGGGTGTCCAAAATGGCTCCCTATTCCTCATCTAGTGCACTACTTTTGACTAGAGTAGTGCCCTAGATAGGGAATAGGGTACCATTTCAGACACAGACACTCTCTCTCAGAGAGCCCCCAATAACAACTGGGGAACTGAATCATTTGCAGTCTTTGTATTTCTCTCTTCATTAGAGGAGTTAGCCTGGTCCCAGATCTGTTTGTGCTGTCTTGCCAACTTATATGGCCAATGTCACCATTGGAGTTGCAAAGACAGCACAAACAGATCTGGGATCAGATTTAGTGTGTATTCCCTCACTGAATCCAGGCCGCACAAAAATCACATAACCAGACAAAATAATGTAAAAAGCAAGGGGACTGCGGTTAGATACACACATCTGGGTATAGGGGGCCAGGTTCCATCTTGGTAGATATTTACAATCACTCTGAGAAAAGAAAAACGGGACACTTGTGTTTCTCCCCTCCAGACCTACAACGACCCCTTTGTCAAAACAAAGACAGACATTTTTTGGGGGGGTTTGTGTATAGTATGTTGATGTGAGCTTAAAGCTCAACCCCCCACAAAATGGAACGTTCATGGAAAAAATAAGCAAGGCTCCTGTCCAGTCTAAGTGCTTGGCAAAAAGGTGAAGTAGTAGCAGTCTTTGGGATTTTAAAAATCCTTCAGAAAAAAACAAGCCGGAGGAAAAAGATACATTGACGTTGTTAATGAATGTTGGAAAACTCCCTGGAGTCTTGACTTTTGGAGGTCCACCAGCTTCAAGTGAGGTAGAGAGGCTTGTCCCGAACTCCCATGCCACTGCTGATGAACAGAACAAAGAGAAGATGCTGTCAAAACAGGCAAATGTTGGTCCAGAAACGAATGCATTGAATGGCAGTCTTAAAACTATTTCTTCAATTCTGTATTATTTATTTGGTGGCAAAGTAGTTGTGTGTTACTAGCATAGCAGTGGAAGTGAATGAACAGTGACGTTGCATGATCTTGTGCTGGAAGAATGCATGCATGCTCAAATGCCTACATTCCATATAACAATGTGTACTAAGTCAAACAAAGGGAAACTTCATTGGATGTCACACTTTCTCACGGTGTAGGGAAAAGTGTTATTTCACTACTACCGCTTTTGAATAAACAGTACGACTCAGCCTCAAGCCTCACTCATCTGGCAAAGCACTGTTGATAAAACTGTTCCTCGTCCCAGTATACTAGGTTATCACAACGTGATCACCTGCAGTGGTTGGGCCCACAGTCCCGGTTGCAGTACTCGGCATCCCAGTCGGGCTTCTGTCCATGCCCTGGGTTGGGCGCCCCAGGAGACTGAGACCCACCCACACTGTTCTGGTAGTCCTGAATGTGAGAGAACCCCTGTAGCAGAAGGGGAAACAGAAGGGTGCTCTCTTTAAAACCACTACCATTTCAAATGTTCCAATGTGGTTGGAGTGCCCAATAGGAAGAGGTTCACGTCCACTGCAGGCAATGGGGTAATGCTCAATTTACTTTAAGTTGGGGAGTAAGTGGACACTGGCTTCATTTCGAATTGATCCCTAACCCTGGTGCAGATCTAGGATCAGAATGGATACCATGGTCTTTAAGGTTTTTCCTATTATTAATAATAGTCCAATCACCCGGTGTTATGAGATCCTTAAAGCAAACATTATATCAGTGCTCTATCACCTATTTCAAATGTTTCCACAACACTACAGGACTGAACACTAAACAACAGAGATAGGACTAACCTGTTGGCTGAGAGGAGGTGAGTGCAGAGACCCCTGGAGCCCCATTGAGTGCGACTGGACCTGCTGCATGCGCAGAGAGCTCTGGTGCAGGGCGAGCTGGGAGGGGTGAAGGGGCGGGCTGATCTGGAAGGGGGAGGGGGGAGAGGTACTCATGCTGGGCGGCAGCATCTGGGATTGGCTGAGGGTCCGGGTCAGGGCATGGCGGGGCGGCCCGGCGAAGCTCTGCAGGTCCGACAGGGGGAAGGAGCCGGGGCCCAGACCGTAGGGGGAGGAGGGCTGCGGAGGCATGCTGTACAAGGGCTGCTTGGGGGGCAGCATGTGGGAGGGCTGGCTGCTTTGGGCACTTTTTGGTTCGACGGGGTCGTCGTAGGTCTGGAGGGGAGAAACAAAAGAAATAGGAAGTAGCAAGAGTTAGAGAAAGCACAAATAGTTATATGTGTAAATGTGTAAAAATGTCATGATTTCATATACTGTTGGAGAGTGGACTCTCCCCCTAAAACTCATCTCTCATCTATGGAATAAATTAGTCAAACACATTCATTAAACTCTTCCTATTATCTTTGACTACAATGGCCACAGCAGAAAGAGACGAGTTTACAAGCCTTAGCCCCAGTCAGTGTTATTCAGGATTGTATTCATTAGGGCACAACATAGTAAAACATTTTAACATTTTGCGTGATGCAAAATGTAAACCAATGTTTCTTATTGGACAAGTTCAGATAGTACCTCCCCTATTTTGGCCTGTTTGCTTCTGTGTCGTACCCTAATGAATGCAACCCAGAACTGCTAGGTCATGTATCATGCGACTTATAGGCTCCTTATGTATATCGTGGGTGAATCATTCAGAGCAGGTGCAGCCCTCGTCTTGCCCCCGCCCCCCAACCCACACCCAACCCAGACCCTATGATGAGCTGTCAGATTGCTTATCTGCACCTATCAGTGTTGATTACAGGGGTAATGGAGCCCATTTGTATGAATTGTGCCACCATATAATGATCAGTGGACACCATGACAGTTGGATGGGAATAGAGAGGGCGTACACACACACACACACAGAGAGAGGGAAATGAGACTGTGTGCCAGGAGAACAAATGGAATGACAAAAGGAATCTCCCAGACGCTACATTGTGGCCTGTTAACGCGACACGGCACTAAACAATGCAATTCCACCATTCCTTCCTTCCTTCCTATCCATGTTGCTGCACAGGAGATAGGGCGCCATTACTCATAGGCAAAAAGGAGAAAGCCATAAATCTAAATTAGCAGTGAGGTGTCACGCGGAGAAAATGCAACAAAAACCCAATTATGTGTAGTATTGAATTGGATGCACATTCTTGTATAAGCAGTGAAACAGAAGACATGATGGATGCATCAATAACAAGAATAAACCATTAGTTCCATTCATGTGTCTTGTATGAACAGGCATAGCTCAGCTGTGGAGAAACATAGGACTATGTCTGGACAGACCAGACAGAATTAACATTTCATGTAACGACAGACAAAGATATTGGCTCAATGAAATACTGTGTACATATAGGACATACATACATACATACATACATACTGTATACACAGGGCATATATACAGTATGCTTCGCAAGCACTAAAATCACTAAACTCCCTTTCTAACAAAGCTTAATAGCTTCATATCTTTTTGTGCATAAGGGAGAGAATAGTATGACCTTCCTCTATCAGAACAACTGTCCCAACCCCCAACCTATGGAAATAAGGTATTGTCCCTATGGTATACAGTATTGTTGCAACACCCCACCTCCACTCTTCTTTAGCCCCTCCCCCGCCATTAGCCAAGATTTTCCATCCAATCCATCATCACTCTAAGCAAGCCTGGTGTGTCATAAGTGTTACCTTGGAAACCAGACTCGCTCTGTACGTGGCAAGGGCTTTCAGGTACTCTTTCTTGGCCGCCTCGGTTCTCCTCTTGTACGCCTGGAAATCAAAGAAGAAGGAAAATGAGAAGAGGTCTACACAGACATACAAACACACTCACAAATGTTTCCCTTTCCATACATCATTTCAAGAGGTCTTCCTCCACAGTCATTTAGCAGACGCTCTTATCCAAAGCAATTAGGGTTAAGTGCCTTGCTCAAGGGAACAGCCAGATTTTTCACCCTGTCGGCTCAGGGATTTGAACCAACGATCTTTCAGTTACGGGCCTAACGCTCTTAACCGCGAGGCTACCTGCCGCCCACACATCGTTTATATAGAAGAAAAATTAACACTCGAACTCTCCATAATTTTAGCGCTACAACAGACATTGCATCATGTGAATTCTAAATGTGGCCAATGCTTTCGTGCTCCAATCAAGTGCATCAGTTATGTTTAAAATCCTATTGTGTGTATGTGTGTGTTTGTGTGTGCGCGTACGTGTTGTGTGCACCCACGTGCGTGCACATGCGTGCCTGTGTGTGTACATTTTTGTGTGCGTGCGTGCATGCACATGCGTGCATGTTGGTCTGTGTGTATGTTGAGGGGGGTTGTAAATAACAAGCCCAGTAAGCCCCAGGAGAGAAGAGTTGTGGGGTAGATGGCACCATTGGTAGGTAAACCACCACAATCATTGGAAAACAAACTGAACGATCTACGATTAAGACTATCCCAGCAACGATACATTAAAACCTGTAATATATTATGTTTCACCGAGACATGGCTAAACGACGACACGGATAATATAGAACTGGCTGGCTTCTCAGTGCATTGGCAGGACAGAGCAGCTACGTCTGGTAAAACGAGGGGAGGGGGTGTGTGTTTATTTGTCAATAACTGCTGGTGCAGTCTAATATTAAAGAAGTCTCGAGGTATTGCTCGCCTGAGGTAGAATACCTCACGATAAGCTGTAGACCACACTATCTACCAAGAGTGTTCTCATCTATATTATTCGTAGACGTCTATTTACCACCACAAACCGATGCTGGCACTAAGACCACACTCAACGAGCTGTACAAGGCCATAAGCAAACAGGAAACCGCTCATCCAGAGGCGGCGCTCCTAGTGACCGGGGAATTTAATGCAGGGAAACTTAAATCCGTTTTACCTAATTTCTACCAGCATGTCACATGTGCAACCAGAGGGAAAAAAACTCAAAACCACCTTTACTCCACATACGGAGACGCATACAAAGCTCTCCCTCGCCCTCCATTTGGCAAATCTGACCATAATTCTATCTCCTGATTCTTACAAGCAAAAACTAAAGCAGGAAGTACCAGTTACTTGCTCAATATGGAAGTGGTCAGATGACGCGGATGCTACACTACAGGACTATTTTGCTAGCACAGACTGTAATATGTTCTGGGATTCATCCAATGGCATTGAGGAGTATACCACCTCAGTCACTGGCTTCATCAATAAGTGCATTGACGACATCGTCCCCACAGTAACCATACATACATATCCCAACCAGAAGCCATATCCCAACCAGAAGCCAGAGCTGCTGCTTTCCAGGAGCGGGACACCAACCCGGACACTTATAAGAAATCCCGCTATACCCTCAGACGAACCATCAAACAGGCAAAGTGTCAATACAGAACTAAGATTGAATTCCACTACACCGGCTCTGACGCTCGTCGGATGTCGCAGGGCTTGAAAACTATAACGGACTTCAAAGGGAAAGCCAGAGCTGCCCAGTGACGTGAGCCTACTAAATGAGCTAAATGCCTTTTATGCTCGCTTCGAGGCAAGCAACACTGAGGCATGCATGAGAGCACCAGCTGTTCCGGGCGACTGTGTGATCCCCCTCTCTGTAGCCGATGTGAGCAAGACCTCAAGGTTTTACTGTTAACCTATAAAGCGTTACATGGGCTTGCTCCTACCTATCTTTCCGAGTTGGTCCTGCCGTACATACCTACGTACGCTACGGTCACAAGACGCAGGCCTCCTAATTGTCCCTAGAATTTCTAAGCAAACAGGGCTTTCTCCTATAGATCTCCATTTTTATGGAACGGTCTGCCTACCCATGTGAGAGACGCAGACTCGGTCTCAACCTTTAAGTCTTTACTGAAGACTTATCTCTTCAGTAGGTCATATGATTGAGTGTAGTCTGGCCCAGGAGTGTGAAGGTGAACGGAAAGGCTCTGGAGCAACGAACCGCCCTTGCTGTCTCTGCCTGGCCGGTTCCCCTCTCTCCACTGGGATTCTCTGCCTCTAACCCTATTACAGGGGCTGAGTCACTGGCTTACTGGTGCTCTTTCATGCCGTCCCTGGGAGGGGTGCGTCACTTGAGTGGGTTGAGTTACTGACGTGATCTTCCTGTCTGGGTTGGCGCCCCCCCTTGGTTTGTGCTGTGGTGGAGATCTTTGTGGGCTATACTCGGCCTTGTCTCAGGATTGTAAGTTGGTGGTTGAAGATATCCCTCTAGTGGTGTGGGGGCTGTGCTTTGGCAAAGTGGGTGGGGTTATATCCTTCCTGTTTGGCCCTGTCCGGGGGTTTCTTCTGATGGGGCCACAGTGTCTCCTGACCCCTCCTGTCTCAGCCTCCAGTATTTATGCTGCAGTAGTTTATGTGTCGGGGGGCTAGGGTCAGTTGGTTATACCTGGAGTACTTCTCCTATCTTATCCAGTGTCCTGTGTGAATTTAAGTATGCTCTCTCTAATTCTCTCGTTCTCTCTTTCTTTCTCTCTCTCGGAGAACCTGAGCCCTAGGACCATACGTCACGGCAAACCGGGCATGATGACTCCTTGCTGTCCCCAGTCCGCCTGGCCTTGCTGCTATTCCAGTTTCAGCTGTTCTGCCTGCGGTTATGGAACCCCTACCTGTCCCAGACCTGCTGTTTTCAACTCTTAATGATCGGCTATGAAAAGCCAACTGATATTTATTCCTGATTATTATTTGACCATGCTTGTCATTTATGAACATTTTGAAAATCTTGGCTCTCTAATTCTCTCCTTCTCTCTTTCTTTCTCCCTCTCGGAGAACCTGAGCCCTAGGACCATACGTCACGGCAAACCGGGCATGATGACTCCTTGCTGTCCCCAGTCCGCCTGGCCTTGCTGCTATTCCAGTTTCAGCTGTTCTGCCTGCGGTTATGGAACCCCTACCTGTCCCAGACCTGCTGTTTTCAACTCTTAATGATCGGCTATGAAAAGCCAACTGATATTTATTCCTGATTATTATTTGACCATGCTTGTCATTTATGAACATTTTGAAAATCTTGGCTCTCTCTAATTCTCTCTTTCTTTCTCTCTCTCGGAGGACCTGAGCCCTAGGACCATACGTCAGGACTACCGGGCATGATGACTCCTTGCTGTCCCCAGTCCATCTGGCCTTGCTGCTATTCCAGTTTCAACTGTTCTGCCTGCGGTTATGGAACCGCCACCTGTCCCAGACCTGCTATTTTCAACTCTTAATGATCGGCTATGAAAAGCCAACTGAAAATTATTCATGATTATTATTTGACCATGCTTGTCACTTATGAATATTTTGAACATCTTGGCATAGTTCTGTTATAATCTCCACCCGGCACAGCCAGAAGAGGACTGGCCACCCCTCATAGCCTGGTTCCTCTCTAGGTTTCTTCCTAGGTTTTGGCCTTTCTAGGGAGTTTTTCCTAGCCACTGTGCTTCTACACCTGCATTGCTTGCTGTTTGGGGTTTTAGGCTTGGTTTTTGTACAGCACTTTGAGATATTAGCTGATTTACGAAGGGCTATATAAAATAAACTTGATTTGATGTGATGATTTAACAGTCTCCATATGAAGTGCATTCGGAAAGTATTCAGACCCCTTGAATTTTTCCACATTTTGTTTTGTTACAGCCTTATTCTAAAATGGATTAAATAGTTTCCCCCCCATCATCAATCTACACATAATACCCCATAATTACAAAGCAAAAACAGTTTATATTTTTATTGAGGAAATGCATAAAAAAATAAATAATGGAAATATCAAATTTACATAAGTATTCAGACCCTTTACTCAGTACTTTGTTGAAGCACCTTTGGCAGCGATAACAGCCTCAAGTCTTCTTGGGTATGACTCTACAAGCTTGACACACCTGTATTTGGGGAGTTGCTCCCATTCTTCTCTACAGATCCTCTCAAGCTATGTCAGGTTGGATGGGGAGCGTTGCTGAACAGCTATTTTCAGGTCTCTCCAGAGATGTTCGATCAGGCTCAAGTCCAGGCTCGGATGTTCGGATGACATTCAGACACTTGTCCCGAGACAAATCCTGCTCTGTCTTGGCTGTGTGCTTAGGGTCGTTCTCCTGTTGGAAGGTGAAACTTTGCCTTGTGTCTGAGGTCCTGAGCTCTCTGGAGCAGGTTTTCATCAAGGATCTTTCTGTACTTTAATCCGTTCAGCTTTCACTTGATCCTGACTAGTCTCCCAGTCCCTGCAGCTGAAAAACATCCCCACAGCATGCCGCTGCCACCACCATGCCTCACCGTTGGGATGGTGTCAGGTTTCCTCCAGATGTGACGCTTGGCATTCAGGCCAAAGAGTTCAATCTTGGTTTCATCAGACCAGATAATCTTGTTTCTCATGGTCTGAGAGTCTTTAGGTGCCTTTTGGCAAACTCCAAGTGGGCAGTCATGTGCCTTTTACTGAGGAGTGGCTTCCGTCTGGCCACTCTACCATAAAGGCCTGATTGGTGGAATGCTGCAGAGATGGTTGTCTATCTGGAAGGTTCTCCCATCTCCACAGAGGAACTCTGGAGCTCTGTCAGAGTGATCATTGGGTTCTTGGTCACCTCCCTGACCAAGGCCCTTCTTCCCCAGTTGCTCAGTTTAGCCAGGCGACCAGCTCTAGGAAGAGTCTTGATGGTTTCAAAGTTCTTCCATTTAAGAATGATGGAGGCCACAGTGTTATTGGGGACCTTCAATGCGGCAGACACTTTTTGGTACCCTTCCCCAGAACTGTGCCTCGACACAATTCTGTCTCGGTGCTCTTGGGACAATTCCTTTGACCTCATGGCTTGGTTTTTGCTCTGACATGAACTGTATACTGTACTTCCATTCATTTTTTTCAACTAGTAACGGGGGACCTTCAGACAAGTCTTGTGAGGCGTGGGCATCCTAGAGCAAAACAACTGCATCTCCGTGTTTGTGAGAGTCTCACCTTTTCACGGAGGGTTATATTAGTTTTGTAGACCAAACTGTTCGGATGTTACAGACAGGAGTTGGCAGATCGACTGTACCAACTTCAGACGAGTTCCAAGACGCTTGTGGGGGTTGTAGCAAAACGGAGAATACCATCGTGTTAGTGAGAGTCTCATCTTTCCATAGAAGGGTCATAATAGTTTGTAGGCCAATTTTGTGAGAAGACCAATTTTCGGGATGTCTCATGGTCTGACAAACATTGCTCTAGCTCTGTCACCTTTCACCACAGATGCGGAAGTGTGACATTGGTGAATGTGGTGGATTGAGACGCATCCAATGCCAAAAGACAGATCTCTCAGATCTCTTAAACTGACAGATTTTTATGTGACTTTTGAATGACTACCTAATCTCTGTACTCCACACACAATTTTCTGTAAGGAATTTCAAACACAGATTCAACCACAAAGACCCTGGAGGTTTTCCAATGCCTCGCAAAGAAGGGACCTATTGGCAGATAAAATACATTTTAAAAAAGCAGACATTGAATATCCCTTTGAGCAAGGTGAAGATATTAATTACACAACATTGTAATTACTCCACAATACTAACCTATATGACAGATCGAAAAGAAGGAAGCCTGTACATAATAAAATAATTCCAATACATGCATCCTGTTTGCAATAAGGCACTAAAGTAAAACTGCAGTAAAAAATAATTTAACTTTATGTCCTGAATACATGTTTGGGGCAAATCCAACACAAAACATCACTGAGTACCACTCTTCATATTTTCAAGCATGGCGGTGGGATGCATCATGTTTTGTGTATGCTTGTCATCGGCAAGGAACAGGGTGTTTTTTGGATAAAAAGAAACAGAATAGAGCTAAGCACAGGCAAAATCCTAGAGGATCCGTATGCTTTCCAACAAACTCTGGTAGACAAATTCATCTTTCAGGAGACAATAACCTAAAACACAAGGCAAAATATACTCAGGAGTTGCTTACCAAGATGACATTGAATGTTCCTGAGTGGCCTAGTTACAGTTTTGACTTAAATCGGCTTGAAAGCTATGGTAAGACTTGAAAATGTCCCCCATCCCTCCCATCTTTGTATCCTACATAATAAAATGTAACTTCAACTGCTTTCAATTGAAAATCCAGATGACAACTGCTGTGGGTGTCGCTTCAGGCAACTTAGTTAGTACCTTGCCCTAAAATACAATACAGGGGAAATGTAATATTCCATTCTAGATTAGAACTTGTCACGGTTTTCTTCCATAGGTGAAGGAGAGGACCAAAATGCAGCGCGGCTAGTGTTCAACATGTTTAATAGACGAATAAAACAGTAACACTAATACAAGTAACAAAATAACAAATGTGAAAACCGAGACAGACCTATCTGGTGCAGACAAAACACAGAGACAGGAAACAATCACCCACAAAATCCCAACACAAAACAAGCCTCCTATATATGATTCTCAATCAGGGACAACGATTGACAGCTGCCTCTGATTGAGAACCATATTAGGCTGGACACAGAAACAGACAAACTAGACACACAACATAGAATTCCCACCCAGCTCACGTCCTGACCAACACTAAACAAGCAAAACACATAAGAACTCTGGTCAGGACGTTACAGAACTCACATGATAGGCTCTACTCTATATCAGCTGCTGCCAGGACAGTTAGAAAGAGGTACACCATTGCAGTGGGTTGCAGTCTGTCAAAAACAGGTTTGTCTGTAAAATGTCTAACTTAATTTGACTACATCAATTTAATGTTCAACTGTTGCTGCTACACATGGAGGCTCTTCTTGTGTTTCCTCTTTGGCTCAAATACATTTTTTATAAATAAAATAATTTTAATCAGAGTCAAGGAACTGGGGATAAACAGACTGATTTTCTTTAGAAAAGAGCAGAACTAGCTCATTAAGGTGAGTTCTTTTTTTTATTTTACCGTTATTTTACCAGGTAAGTTGACTGAGAACACGTTCTCATTTGCAGCAACGACCTGGGGAATAGTTACAGGGGAGAGGAGGGGGATGAATGAGCCAATTGTAAACTGGGGATTATTAGGTGACCGTGATGGTTGAGGGCCAGATTGGGAATTTAGCCAGGACACCGGGGTTAACACCCCTACGATAAGTGCCATGGGATCTTTAATGACCTCAGAGAGTCAGGACACCCGTTTAACATCCCATCCGAAAGACGGCACCCTACACAGAGCAGTGTCCCCAATCACTGCCCTGGGGCATTGGGATCTTTGTTTAGACCAGAGGAAAGAGTGCCTCCTACTGGCCCTCCAACACCACTTCCAGCAGCACCTGGTCTCCCATCCAGGGACTGACCAGGACCAACCCTGCTTAGCTTCAGAAGCAAGCCAGCAGTGGTATGCAGGGTGGTATGCTGCTGGCCCAGCAATGTGTGTATGTGCGTGTGTACCTGTTTCTGCTCCTCCCCCAGGCTGTCCCACATGGAGGCCACGATCTTGGACACATCCCCGAACGTGGCGTTGGGGTTGGAGCCCTTGATGGCCGCCTGGGTGTCCCTGAAGAAGAGGGCGTAGGCTGACACGGGCTTCGACGGCTCGTTGGGGTCCTTTTTCTTCTTCTTCTTCTGCGGTTTGGGCTTGGGCTTCGTCATCTCCGAGGAGGGCCGCTTCTCCCCTATCTGGAAGGGCGAGAGGAAAGGAGAAGGGAGGGAAAGAGGCAGAGAGAGGATTGTAAGCAACGACTGACATTAAAGTCCCAACAAATGCTGATCTCAATAAAATGGTTTATAGTGGTTCCGCCTATTCTACTTCCATGGTTAGTCATTCTAAAATGATAACAGATAACTGTGGAAGCTGAGATGTAGATGGTACCTTAATCTTTTGTTTTCTAGGTAAATGGTAGGGAAGGGGGCCTGTCATTGTAAAAGCCCTGTATCGAAAGAAACAGAACTTGAACCAATCTTCTCACAATGGTATCCCCAACAAGACAGTGGAAAGACAGGTCAGATATTTCCTTGTAGGGAAAACCCTCGACAAGGAAGGAGAGCAACACTGTTGTATTAATCACAAATACGACATCGATGGAACAGGACTGCTCGGGCGGTACCCTTCACAAACAAGAGTACACAAAGAACAAATTAGAGGAGGGTTCTGAGAAACCAAGAGCCCCTTCTTCTGAGAAGAGAAAGAAAACAAATCAGTTACTGAGGACGAGGGTGAATGGCGGCTGACATTTTTGGACACCATCACCTGAGTCTATCTACCTCCCCCAGAGTACGGTTACATTTAAGGACACGACCTGAGGTAGAGAGACTGGGCAGAGCGCCATGGTCTGAAGGAGAGAGGAGGACACTAGGTAGAACCTTATCACAACTAAATGTTGTTTTATACTACTCATTCACACTATATGCTTGACTCTGCATTTGTTTTAAATGTTTTTGTTTCTGGGTGAGGAGAGAGGATAAGTGAGTCAATTGAAAGCTTGGGATGGTTAGGTGGCCATGAAATGATTGCCAGATGAGTGACAGATGAGAATATCGAAAGGATTTGAGCAGACGAATTCCAAACTGCAGCTCTAAATAGTAATTTGCAGGAAAAATAAGACCACATGACACCTTCTTGTAAGAGCTAACCGCTTGGTTCATTAAGAATAATCATAAACAGCCATCATAATATATTTTACACAGTAAAGTACAGCTTTCTCCTATATTCGACATTGACGTCTATCAAATGTTTATGAAGACATTAGTCACCTGGCACATAAAGCTTCGAAGAAGTCAAATCCAGGTCAACTTAGCCTCGGTGTGATTCTTTATGGAAATTGCATTCCTCCTGATGTGAGCAGAGCCCATCAACCATTTGAGGAGGGAGAAAAACATCAAGTGGAGAGAGGCTGTAGCTAATGGAGGACGGAAAGGAGAAGTGACTGCGGCTTGATGTGCCATTAAGAGTCCTGGTGACCATAAAGAAAAATAATCACATTTGATAGCCTACATAATTACCAAATATATAATGATCATCTATGATTGTGTGGAATGAAAGATGTATGCATTCTTAATATAAGGCTGAACCCATGACTCAAGTGACCATTTTAAGGGCTTTTTTCAGGTAGTGTAGTCACCGTCATATAAGACTATACAATCTATTTATCTCCAAATGTCATGTTTATGTTACCATTGTGTTAGATTTGACAAAATACAACTACTTTGAAAATGTTCTGTGAAAAAAAACATTGATCCATACTGCTCTAGTATTAACAGGCAATCAGGGACACAAACCATGTGAAATAATTCTGAATGATCACTTGACTAGCAACTATCAAATGGCAACTCTAGGATGTTGAAAGCATTCCCATTTCATACAATCATCATTCCTTTTAACTGCGCTTTCTAAACAGAAATGATTGCCTTTGAAATGGCATTGTTTAAGAAACCATTTGAAACAATATCTTCCACACAGCATGAAATTAGCTAATCAGAATCGGAGACTCGCAAACGCTTGGGTATAAAAAAGGGTCACTTGAATATAACTTTGGATGTGATGTGGATGCGGAAATTAATGAAGATACCCCATTCAAAGTGAAAATGCACTCCTGCCTGCTCTCTCTCTCTCTCTCTCTCTCTCTCTCGGTTGAGATAGTATACATTTTTTTTCTCTCCATGAGTGTGTGGTTTCATAAAAATAAAAAAAACTTCCACTTTTATGCAATTAGGCAAAAAAAGCTTTGAAATGACATCTGTTCCCCTCTGCCTTTGATGTGAAAGCTGAATAAATTGGACTAGAGGTAATGAAATTACAAACTGAAAAGCAAAATCATTTCCAGGAAAAATCATTTATATTTATAAATGGCAAAGCACAGCAACCCGTCAGAGAAAAATAAAGAAGGAAATTCTCTCATTGCACCATTTTCTCTCTGTATACAGTATGATAGTTGGCTACACTAGACAGAGAAGAAACAAAACTTCAATGGAACATCAACTCAGATGGAATAGAATACTGATGAAATGGAACGGATGAATATCATTTGTAAAGCTGGGTAGCCTATACGGTCAAGTGTCAATGCCGTTGTACAGTAAAAGAAGCTTACTGATGGCATAAAGCAAGATGGTCGTTCAAATTAACTGAACCTGCAGTTATAATATGTGCAGTCTTGTTTACAGATCAAAATAGAAATGGCCACTCTCCAACCACTACACCACACAGTCACCAACTGCTGATTGCACTATACTATAAACATATAACAAAATTGTACATAGATGGTAAATAGATTTTCAGTTCGCAAGTCTAGGCCTGGATTTGAAAGTGTCAGCTCTATGGCCATACAATCAGCATTGCTGTTGTCAGAAATGTGGAGAGGAAGAGAGGGGAAGAGGATGATGGGGAAGGGGGAGGGGTTGCTGTAATTCTGCATGGACAGCACTGTGCAGAGAAGACGAGATTAGATTTGACAGCCTGATACCTGCGTCACTGTCAAAACTGGAGAGAGGGGGACGGAGAGAGAGAGGGAGTGGTTGTTTAATCAAAGGACCCAGCACATACGTATATTTACACATCAAATGAAAAGCAAAATGGAACCCAGAAAGGGTAAGGTTATCTCTAAAACGTCTCCCAAGGGCTGTGTATCACTTTCAAATGGGTGGGAATGTGTACAGTGCCTTCAGAAAGTACATATTCATACCCCTTGACTTATTCCACATTTTGCTGTGTTACAGTCTGACTTCAAAATTTGTATAATAAAATAAAATTCTCACACAATACTCCACAACGCAAATTTATTGAAAATGAAATACATAAATATCTAATTTCAATAAGTATTCACACCTCTGAGTCAATACTTTGTAGAAGAACCTTTGGCAGCGATTACAGCTGTGAGTCTTTCTGGGTAAGTCTCTTAAGTGCTTTCCACACCTGGATTGTGCAACTTTTACACATGAATCTTTTCAAAATTCTTCAAGGTCTGTCCAATCGGTTGTTGATCATCGCGAGACAACCATTTTCAGGTCTTGCCATAGATTCCAAGTAGATTTATGTCAAAACTGTAACTCGGCCACTCAGGAACATTCACTGTCTTCTTGGTAAGCAACTCCAGCGTAAATTTAGCCTTGTGTTTTAGGTTATTATCCTGCTGAAAGGTGAATTCATCTCCCTGTGTCTGGTGGAAAGCAGACTGAACCAGGTTTTCATCTAGACTTTTGCCTGTGCTTAGCTCCTTTCCAATAATTTTTTATCCTGAAAAACTCCCTGGGCCATAACAATTACAAGCATACCCAAAACATGATACAGCCACCACTATGCTTGAAAATATGGAGAGTGGTACTCAGTAATGTGTTAAATTGGATTTGCCCCAAACCTAACATGTTGTATTCAGGACAAAAAGTTAATTGCTTTGCCACATTTCTTTGTAGTATTACTTTAGTGCCTTGTTTGCAAACAGGATGCATGTTTTGCAATATGTTATCACTGTGTCAACTAGGTTATTATTGTGGAGTAATGTCACGCCCTGACCTGAGATATCTCTGTTTTCTTTATATTTTGGTTAGGTCAGGGTGTGACTAGGGTGGATACGCTAGTTTTTGTATTGTCTAGGGGTTTTGTATTGTCTAGGGGTTTTGTATTGTCTAGGGTTTTGTATGTCTAGGGTTTTGTAGGTCTAGGTATTTGTATGTTTATGGTGGCCTGATATGGTTCCCAATCAGAGGCAGCTGTTTGGCGTTGTCTCTGATTGGGGATCATATTTAGGTAGCCATTTCCCTTTGGTGTTGGTGGGTTCTTATTCTATGTTTAGTTGCCTGTCTGCACTATTCATATAGCTTCACGTTTCGTTCGTTTTGTTAGTTTGTTCAGTGTTCTTTCTTTAATAAAAGAAAAATGTACGCATACCGCACTGCACCGTGGTCCGATCTTTATGACGAACGTGACAAGTAACGACAATATTGTTGATCCATCCTCAGTTTTCTACTATCACAGCCATTAAACTCTGTCACTGTTATAAAGTCAAGTCAAATCAAATCAAATTTTATTTGTCACATGCGCTGAATACAACAGGTGTAGACCTTACAGTGAAATGCTTACTTACAAGCCCTTAACCAACAATGCAGTTAAGAAAATACCTAAAAAAAAGTATGATATAAGAAAAACAAATAATTAAAGAACAGCAGTAAATAACAATATATACAGGGGGTACCGGTTCAGAGTCAATGTGTCAATGTGCGGGGGGACCGGTGTCGAGATAATTGAGGTAAGTATGTACACGCAGGTAGGGTTATTAAAGTGGCTTTGAAATAGTCTGGGTAGCCATTTGACTAGCTGTTCAGGAGTCTTATGGCTTGGGGGTAGAAGCTGTTTAGAAGCCTCTTGGACCTAGACCTGGCACTCCGGTACTGCTTGCCGTGCGGTAGCAGAGAGAACAGTCTATGACTAGGTTGTCTAATTTTTAGGGCCTTCCTCTGACACCGCCTGGTATAGAGGTCCTGGATGGCAGGAAGCTTGGCCCCAGTGATGTACTGGGCCGTACACACTACCCTCTGTAGTGCCTTGCGGTCGGGGGCCGAGCAGTTGCCATACCAGGCAGTGATGCAACCTGTCAGGATGCTCTCGATGGTGCAGCTGTAAAACCTTTTGAGGATCTGAGAACCCATGCCAAATCTTTTCAGTCTCCTGAGGGGGAATAGGTTTTGTCGTGCCCTCTTCACGACTGTCTTGATGTGCTTGGACCATGTTAGTTTGTTGGTGATGTGGACACCAAGGAACTTGAAGCTCTCAACCTGCTCCAGCACAGCCCCGTCGATGAGAATGGGGGCATGCTCGGTCCTCCTTTTCCTATAGTCCACAATCATCTCCTTTGTCTTGATGACGTTGAGGGAGAGGTTGTTGTCATTGCACCACAGGTCTATGACCTCCTCCGTATAGGCTGTCTCATCGTTGTCAGTGATCAGGCCTACCATTGTTGTGTCATCAGCAAACTTAATGATGGTGTTGGAGTAGTGCCTGGCCGTGCAGTCATGAGTGAATAGGGAGTACAGGGGGGGACTGAGCATGCATCCATGAGGGGCCCCCGTGTTGAGGATCAGCGTGGCGCATGTGTTGTTACTAACCCTTACCATCTGGAGGCGGCCCGAAGTCCAGAATCCAGTTGCAGAGGGAGGTGTTAAGTCCCAGGGTCCTTAGCTTAGTGATGAGCTTTGAGGGCACTGTGGTGTTGAATGCTGAGCTGTAGTCAATGAATAGCATTCTCACATAAGTGTTCCTTTTGTCCAGGTGGGAAAGGGCAGTGTGGAGTGCAATAGAGATTGCATCATCTGTGGAGCTGATGCGGTATGCAAATTGGAGTGGGTCTCGGGTTTCTGGGATAATGGTGTTGATGTGAGCCATGACCAGCCTTTCAAACTATTTCATGGCTACAGACGTGAGTGCTATGGGTCAGTAGTCATTTAGGAAGGTTACCTTAGTGTTCTTGGGCACAGGGACTATGGTGGTCTGCTTGAAACATGTTGGTATTACAGATTCAGACAGGGAGAGGTTGAAAATGTCAGTGATGACTGTTCGCCAGCTGGTCAGCTCATGCTCAGAGTACACGTCCTGGTAATCCGTCTGTTGACCTGTTTAAAGGTCTTACTCACATCGGCTGCAGAGAGCGTGATCACACAGTCATCTGGACCAGCTGATGCTCTCATGCATGTTTCAGTGTTACTTGCATCGAAGCAAGCGTAGAAGTTACTTAGCTCGTCTGGTAGGCTCGTGTCTCTGGGCAGCTCTCGGTTGTGCTTTCCTTTGTAGTCTGTAATAGTTTGCAAGCCCTGCCAAATCCAACGAGCGTCGAAGCCGGTGTAGTACGATTCAATCTTAGTCCTGTATTGACACTTTGACTGTTTGATGGTTCGTAGGAGGGCATAGCGGGATTTCTTATAAGCTTCCTGGTTAGAGTCCCGCTCCTTGAAAGCGGCAGCTCTAGCCTTTAGCTCGAGCTGAATGTTGCCTGTAATCCATGGCTTCTGGTTGGGGTATGTACGTAGAGTCACTGTGGGGACGACGTCCTCGATGCACTTATTGATAAAGCCAGCGACTGATGTGGTGTACTCCTCAATGCCATCAGAAGAATCCCGGAACATATTCTAGTCTGTGCTAGCAAAACAGTCCTGTAGTTTAGCATCTGCTTCATCTGACCACTTTTTTTATAGACCGAGTCACTGGTGCTTCATGCTTTAATTTTTGCTTGTAAGCAGGAATCAGGAGGATAGAATTCTGGTCAGATTTTCCAAATGGAGGGCGAGGGAGAGCTTTGTATACGTCTCCGTGTGTGGAGTAAAGGTGGTCTAGAATTTGTTCCCCTCTGGTTGCACATATAACATGCTGATAGAAATTCGGTAAAATTGATTAAAGTCACCTGCCACCAGGAATGTTTGCGTCTGGATGAGCGTTTTCCTGTTTGCTTATGGAGGAATACAGCTCATTGAGTGCGGTTTTAGTGCCAACTTCGCTCTGTGGTGGTATGTAGACAGCTACGGAAAATACAGATGAAAACTCTCTAGGTAGATAGGGTGGTCTACAGTTTATCATGAGATACTCTTCCTCACGCGAGGAAAACTTTGAGACTTCCTTAGATATCATGCACCAGCTGTTGTTTACATAAATGCAATGGCCCCCGCCCCGTGTCTTACCAGAGGCTGCTGTTCTGTCCTGCCGATAGAGTGTATAACCCGCTAGCTGTATGTTCTTAATGTCGTCGTTCAGCCACGACTCTGTGAAACATAAAATATGACCGTTTTTAATATCCCGTTGGTAGGATATACAGGCTTTCAGTTCGTCCCATTTATTTTACAGCGATTGAACGTTAGCTAGCAGAATGGAAGGCATGGGCAGATTAGCCACTTGTCGCCTGATCCTCGCAACGCACCCTGATCTTTTGCCTCGAAATCTCTGTTTCCTTCTCCGGCGAATCACGGGGATCGGGGCCTAGTCGGGTGTCTGCAGTATATCACTCGCGTCCGACTCATTGAAGAAGAACTTCTCGTCCAATTTGAGGTGAGTAATCCCAGTTCTGATGTCCAGAAGCTCTTTTCGGTCATAAGAGACGGTAGCAGCAACAATATGTACAAAAATAGCATGATTGGTTGCGAGCCGATAAGACGGCAGCCTTACCCTCCAGCTCCATCACCTTATGGTAAAATCCCTGAGTGGTTTCCTTCCTTTCCGGCAACTGAGTTAAGAAGGACGCCTGTAGCTTTGTAGTGACTGGGTGCATTGATACACCATCCAAAATGTAATTAATAATTTCACCATGAGTAGGGAGGGATATTCAATGTCAGTTTTTTTTTTACCAATAGATGCCCTTCTTTGCGAGGCATTGGAAAACCTCTCTGGTCTCTGTGGTTGAATCTGTGTTTGAAATTCACTGTTTGACTGAGGGACCTTACAGATAATTGTATGTGTGGGCTACAGAGATGAGCTAGTCATTAAAAATCATGCTAAACACTATTATTGCACACAGAGTGAGTCCATGCAACTTATATGTGACTTGTTAAGCACATTTTTACTCCTGAACTTATTTAAGCTTGCCATAACAAAGGGCTTGAATACTTATTGACTCAAGACAATTCAGCTTTTAATTTTTAATTAATTTGTTAAAATATTAAAAACATAATTCCACTTTGACTTTAGGGAGTATTGTGTGTAGGCCAGTGACACACAAGTCTACATTTGATAATTTTTTTACTCTGTAACACAACAAAATGTGGAAAAGGTCAAGGGGTATGAACAATTTCTGAAAGCACTATACCTGTCATGGGTTTAGTGGATGCCAGGAGAACGCTACCTGCCTGAATGGATAGTTCCAACTGTAAAATTTGGTGGATGAGGAATAATGTTCTGGGGCTGTTTTCATGGGCTAGGTTAGGCCCCTTAGTTCCAGTGAAGGGAAATCTTAACGCTACAACATTCAATGACATTATAGAGGATTGTGCGTTTCCAACTTTGTGGCAACAGTTTGGGGAAGACCCTATCCTGTTTCAGCATGACAATGCCCTAGTGCATAAAACAAGGTCAATACATAAATGGTGTGGAAGAACTTGACTGGCATGCACAGAGCCCTGACCTAAACCCCATCGAACACCTTTGGGATGAATTGGAATGCCGACTGCGAGCCAGGCTTAATCGCCCAACATCAGTGCCCGACCTCACTAATGCTCTTGTGGCTGAATGTAAGCAAGTCCCCGCAGCAATGTTCCAACATCTAGTGGAAAGCCTTCCCAGAAGAGTGGAGGCTCTTATAGCTTATAGCAGCAAAGAGTGGACCAAATCCATATTTTTGCCCATGATTTTGGAATGAGCTCTTCGACGAGCAGGTGTCCACATACTTTTGGTCATGTAATGTAGATGGGGAAGGGGGGGCTTCAATGTATTTCGTAAGAAGATACTTTCGAGAGCAGTATTTTTGTATTCGTATTTTTAAAATACTTTTCAACATAATTTTTTAATGCGGTTCACCATTGTGTGGGCCCCTCTCATCCGGCATTGGTATCAGAAGTCTGATGGCACTATGGTGTGATAAGAGCGTCTGCTAAATGAACTAAATATAAATGTGTAAGTAAGAATAGACAATTGCAAAGCATGCTGAGTATTATTCTAATGAGCTCAGCCCCGAAACAAGGTTTTGTCTAGAAGGGATACAGCTTTTGTCAAAATTGAATTTTCGTAGCAGGTTTAAGAGAACTAGGTCACGCTGTATGTCATCTAGACATGTTCATTCTGGTTTGTTCATTTTCACATATACATTTACTGTACATTTTGGTCATTTAGCAGACACTCTTAACCAGAGTGACTTACCGTCAGTCCATTCAACTATGGTAGGTAAACAACAACATATCACAGCCATAACAAGTAAAACGTTTCTGTAACCATTACTGAGAATGTTGATGCTGTTCGGGCCGGCTACTTGCAAATGCATTTCTGTATTTTAAAATACAAAATACATGTATTTTAATTAAATACATTTCAAAATACAAGTATTGTGTAGTTTATTTTGATACATTGATCTTTATGGTATTTTGTAATTGTAGTTTGCCATTTTATTTTCAAATGTTTGCCCATCCCTGGTTATTGTACCCCCTTAGCTCCCTGGAAAATGGACTCTTCCAACAACTGACTTTTATAAGGAGTGCTTAATGCAGCTGTTGTCTATAAGCCTTTGTGGGTTTCGAAAAAGCCAAGTGGGCATGGCTTGAACTGTGGTGACTGGTTATTGGTTTTTGCTGGTTGTAGATTGGCAGAGTTTTTCCTAGTCAAGTCACATGGTCATAGCCCTACCTATACCAACAAGAGACTGACGTTTATGCTTTAACTATATACCACACACATCTGGAAACTCATGTCATACTGTTCCTCTGTAAGTAAGTCTGACTGAACGTCATGACCCTGAGTATATCCAGGCATATGTGCAGAGAACCACACAAATCAAAAGGAAATACTGTTCAGCCCAAACAATTATGAAGAGGAAGTGTAAATGTATGTGGCACATGGTATTTAAGACATGATTATATTGGTTGGAAATTAATATTATAACCCAGGCTCTTTGGCTCAGGAAATTGCAACCAAGGCAGGCATTCCCCAATGGAAAACCTCAGAACTCTTGATGATTTATGGAAAAGATATTGACCACATTTTTCCTCAAACATACAGTATACAGACAAAACTTGCACACCAGACATGACATCTACAAATAACCTCCATTTAAAAGGATAACAGATTAGGTAGATAGGAACTAAACATACAAAATATGAATGATTGGTTGTGTGTGGCTCAGTTGGTAAGCCTATGGTGCTAGCAACACAAAGGTTGTGTGTTCAAATCCCGCTGTGGCACTGATATGAAAAAGTCTGCTCTCAATGTAAGTCTATATTGATAAAAGCATCTGCTAAATAGGATATATATACACATGGTTGGGTAGGTTACTTTCTAAATGTTACCTGTCCCAAATTTTAATCAGTAACTGCACTTTTGATTACCCAAACTCAGAAATGTAATTTGATTACTTTCAGTTCGTTTTGGATTACTTTCCCCTCAAGAGGCATTAGAAGAAGATAAAAAGGATCCATCAAATGCATTTGGTGTGTAACAGACTCGCTCAGGTGGAACAAACTTAAACTTCCGCCTTTTTTCAATGTTGAATTGAATGTCATTGAGAACACAGAAAGGTGTCACAATGTATTTTTTTCCCCACATACATAATTTCTGAATCTAAAAGTAATCTAAGGAGTAATTCTCTAGTTGAAAAAAAAAAGTATTTGTAATCTGATTACAATATTTTTGCTGGTATTACATGTAACCAAGGATGGAAATGAAGATGGCCCGCTAGCCTGAGGCTAGAACTTTTCTAGCAAAATTTTTTCTCAACTAGCCTAATGGCTAGTGCCCAAAATCCTTAAATTCCATTCCTGCATGTAACTGATTACATTGCAACCAAGGCAGGCATCTCGCAATGTAAAACCTCAGAATTCTTGATGATTTCCGGAAAAGATACTGACATTTGTTTTTTACATTTAATCAGTTACTCCCAAACCCTGTATATATAATTATATTATCTACAATGGCACTACTGTCAACCCTAAAGGAGACATTTCTAAAAGCCTTTGCCCAGCAGTGGACCTAACTAAGCACAAATTGCTGAACCCTCGTATTAGATAATGTGGTGAAAACAGTCCTAAGTGAAAACTAATTACATTAACACTTTGCTAACGAGCTGTTGGAGAGGCCCCTGGAGGTTGGCTCTTCATAAAGAGTGGCAAAGCATCTGCCACGCACTTCCTGACTCTGCTCACGTTCTAATTGGCCCCAGTGGGTTTCTGTAGCACAACCGTGTTATTTAGAGGTGGGGGAATTAAATGCTCATTTTCCATCCAGGTAGGCCTACAGTGGATCTGGAAAGTATTCAGACCCCTTGACTTTTCCCCTATTTTGTTACGTTACAGCCTTATTCTAAAAGGGATTTAATTACTTTTTTCCCTCATCAATCTACACACAATACCCCATAATGACAAAGTGAAAACAGGTTTTTATAAATGTTAGCAAATGTATTAAAAATAAAAAACAGAAATAACTTATTGACATTAGTATTCAGACCCTTTGCTATGAGACTCGAAATTGAACTCAGGTGCATCCTGTTTCCATTAACCATCATTGAGATGTTTCTACAACTTGATTGGAGTCCAGCTGTGGTAAATTCAATTAATTGGACATGATTTGGAAAGGCACACACCTGTCTGCAGGGATGTTTTTCAGCGGCAGGTTCTGGGAGACTAGAAAAGATGAACGGAGCAAAGTACAGAGAGATCCTTCCAACAGGACAACGACCCTAAGCACACAGCCAAGACAACGCAGGAGTGGCTTCGGGACAAGTCTCTGAATGTCCTTGAGTGGCCCAGCCAGAGCCCGGACTTGAACCCGATCAAACATCTCTGGAGAGACCTGAAAACAGCATTGAGTCCCAAAAAGTCAAAAAACCTGAGTTGATTTGGATGATATTTATATTTTCTTTGTTTTCTATCTGACACTGTGAATGGGGCTTTGCAGACCGAGAGGCAATACAAGAAGATACAACTATTACTCAAACATGAACTATTAATCAAACACTAATGGTTTATTTCCATAGCAACAGCCTGATGGAAAAATTCCCACCCTTTAATGGTCATTTACTATGTTTCTCTGTAAACATCAGACCAGCAGGAGAGATGGCCGCCAACAGAATGTCAGGCAACAGAGGCATCACAGGGCCACAACCTGTTGATATCAATCAAACTTTCATTTTCTATTGGAAAAAGAAAGGAAAAACACTTCAGAGCAATATTCTGATGCATATTGACATAGCATATCTGCCTTAACACTTTAAAGGCACAATATGTAATTTCACCAGCCTGACCCTGACACTTTGTTTGGCAAATAGAGGAGTGGGGTTAGGTAACTACTCTTACAGTACCGCTGTAACTACCCTTCAATTCAAATGTAACTACTCTTAACTACACTCCATGAGATCAACATGAAGCTATGCATTGTGGTGTTTTGACTCAAATTACATTAAAAACATAAATAAACAATGGAGTACTACAACCATACATTTCAGGTTTTGACAGGGTAAGCCAGCTGTTTCCCCTGGGATATTTTTCATCAGTGGTGGCAAAGCTAGCGGGGGGAGTAGGGTGGATAAATTTTCTTAATGCCCTACTCTTGGCCGCAGAGACAATATGTTGTTATTTTAAAGCAAATTGCCTGCAATTCTACACAATATGCCATGGCTTAGGTCGTGCTCTTATGCTATCTCAGTGACTCAAACATTATAATAAAATCAATGGTGGCCCCATGCCATGCCATTTTTAAAATGAATATAGGGGAAACATTGACTAAGCTCATAATGCATTTAAAAGGTTAGATGTCTATAAGTTCATAAAGGGACGCATATTTTTTAGTGAACCATACATTCCGATAACAGTGCAAACGATGAGGTCTCCCGGTATCCCTAATCAACTTGGCTTGGCTTATGGCTGTATAGGAGCTAACTGCTTGCTACTACCTGCTGCTGCAGAAAGCCTAGCTGACTTTAGTTGCTGCCGTACCCATTAATTAAAGTCAGGGGTTATTTTCCAACTTCTTTCCGCTCCTGCGAAGAGCATCAGTGAGCTTAGTCAAAACTATAATCTCCTCCATGTGCATACCTTATGCAACATGCTCTGCCAGTACGACTCATTCCTCTTTCTCTCTGCGCCCCTCAATGAGATGGTACAGAGATGGTGTGTAAACATAACAAATGACTAATTGTCAGGAGGGGGAGGGGTGTTGTCGGCGCAACAGGCTTTGTTTGGCTGCTGACGTGCACTGTCTCATACGAAAAGACTAGATGAAAAATGTGTGTCAAATTCACTTGCAGCACAGCACCATTTATTTGGATCCCCTTCAAACACGATTTAAAGAAATAGAAAAGGAGGACAAGACAATGAGCAGCGCTCCGTGTTCAGGCCTATTATTCTCAATAAACTTCACTTATGCTTTGAAATAACATTCAATCAATTCCACAACAGAAATAAGTCAAGTAAATTGTGTAGGCCCTATTGTGTTCACGCCCCAAAGGACGACACGTGACATCGTGTAAATATTAACTTGCGGTCGTTGGCATGAAGAACTGCTCATGCACTGAATGTGTTATGAAGTCGTCGTTATGAAGCCCTTTCAAATAAAGTGTCACTGGTTGTACAGTAGTCCTACAGTATGTATGCTACACCCTCTCTTGCTTGTAGGCCTACAGCAGCTGTGTTGAGCGAGCGCTACTGCTGGCGAAAGCAGGTAGTAAGGCCTAATCCTGCGGACTGACTGTCTAACCCAAACCCCAGTCGCTCCCTGGGTGAGAGTGATAGCTTCCCCGTGCGCGGGGCCGCGGCTGCTATTGTAGAATCACAGAGCGTTTAATTTAAACAAATGACTATAATAATGGCTTGTTGTGTGCTGGGCTTAATTAGCATTTCAAAGGAAATGGCAAGCCCCTTTTAAGTGGGCTTTGTGTCCCACTGTATGTGTGTACTGTAAGCAGGTTCCCCTCTTCAGACTAGCATGGAAAAGCAACATGTTCAGTCTGTGTAGTCTGTCAGTGCCCTTCCTACTCACTCTCTGGGGTGCGTATCAATTTGGTAAATCGCTTCCTTCCCTCAGCTCTTGATTGCTGGATACTGGTATTATAATTGTACTAGGTGTATGTTAGTTATACTAAATAGTGAGTATGCTTCTCCCTTTTGTGCTTCTTCTCTCCATGATAAAATCTTACCTTAAGAGTACTTTACTGTACTGGAACTAATATGTACTGCAACATGAAAAAGCAGAACTATTTTCATCAGGATAAAAAGTGGTTCTCCAGATTCAATTGTTTACTCTTGTACATAATCTCAGAAAGTCAGCTAATGCAATGTTACAAAAACTCTACGACCATGCTGTTTTAAATATTCATTCGTCTTAACAGTCGCCTAAGGTTATTTGAATTAGCAGCATGAATATTCATGGCTCCAATGAATGCTCATTTGTTTTTAATGTTTAATCCTTTAATACACTTCTTAATTTCTTTACTCTCATCCATGCATAAGCATCCAAAGCAAAGCTTTACTTTTGTTAAACACTTTCTTTAATAACATATTTGTTTTTATTCAAAGTGAATCATAGTGCCCTGACTATTATTGAGTTCCTGTGAAAGCGAAACAAGATGTCATATATGTTCCAGTTGAAGGCAACAGTGCAGGCAGGTCATATTTGATGTGTCTCAGGCCTGCCCAGACTGTCTGGAATGGAACTTCATTGCTAACTTCAATTCAAACAGCAGAAATCGTCAATTTTAGCCCCATATGTAATCATTATTATTCATCTTGAGGTTATGCTGTTTGAATATGACCATTCATGTTTTTAAGATCAGATACTGATTTGTATAATATGTGACTGGCTAATTCTGACCTTGTTCAACATTTGATTCACCTTCCATGTACTATGATTATGTCAATAACTGCAGCCATCGATACACTTTTTGTGTTGCTGCTTTTAAAATGGTTGTGTTGTTTTTCTCGCTGTCTATGCCCCGGTCTATGTCCTAAATGCCAAGTGATGCAATACACATTTCCTTTAACAGATTAAATTAAGTTAAGCTAACATTCAGTGAGTCTGACTAAAATGTATGCCGAAAACACACACAAACAACCACAGACAGTTTCAAAACTAACACTTTGTGTCGATCTAAAACGGGTTATAAAGAAAATCTAGAAGTACCAGTAAAACATCCCACATGATTAAAGTGATAGTTCATCCAAATGTAGGAATTGTTTATTGGTCCCTTACCCTGAACGGAGTCTATGGACAAGGAGGCAATAATCCATACTTGGACATGTCATTTAAAACATGTAACATAGAGTACATAGACTTCCTGATAAGTACATAGACTTATCAGGCTTCCGGCGCCGAAAAGAGATGGCTGCCTCGCTTCGTGTTCCTTGGAAAATATGCAGTATTTTGTTTTTTTACGTGTTATTTCTTACATCGGTACCCCGGGTAATCTTAGGTTTCATTACATACAGTCGGGAGGAACTACTGAATATACGATTAACGTCAACTCATCATCGTTCCTACCAGGAATATGACTTTCCCGAAACGGATCCAGTGTTTTGCCTTCCACACAATACAATGGATCTGATCCCAGCCGGCGACCCTGTGCGACGCCGAAAAAGGGGAAAACGTGGCGGTCTCGTGGTCAGGCTTCGGAGACGGGCACATCGCGCTCCACTCCCTAGCATACTACTCGCCAATGTCCAGTCTCTTGACAATAAGGTTGATGAAATCCGAGCACGGGTAGCATTCCAGAGAGACATCAGGGATTGCAATGTGCTCTGCTTCACGGAAACATGGCTAACTCAAGGGACGCTAACGGAGTCGGTGCAGCCAGCTGGTTTCTTCATGCATCGCGCCGACAGAAACAAACATCTTTCCGGTAAGAAGAGGGGCGGGGGGGTATGCCTTATGATTAACGAGAAGTGGTGTGATCATCATAACAACACACAAGAACTCAAGTCGTTCTGTTCACCTGATCTAGAACTCCTCACAATCAAATGTCGACCGCATTATCTACCAAGGGAATTCTCGTCAATCATAATCACAGCCGTATACATTCCCCCCCAAGCAGACACATCGATGGCCCTGAACGAACTTTATCTGACTCTTTGTAAACTGGAAACCACACACCCTGAGGCTGCATTCATCGTAGCTGGGGATTTTAACAAGGCTAATCTAAAAACAAAACTCCCTAAATTCTATCAGCATATCGATTGTGCTACCAGGGCTGGAAAAACACTAGACCATTGTTATACTAATTTCCGCGACGCTTATAAGGCCCTCCCCCGCCCCCCTTTCGGAAAAGCTGACCACGACTCCATTTTGTTGATTCCAGCCTACAAACAAAAACTCAAACAACAAGCTCCCGCGCTCAGGTCTGTTCAACGCTGGTCCGACCAATCTGAATCCACGCTTCAAGACTGCTTCGATCACGCAGATTGGAATATGTTCCGCATCGCGTCCAACAACAATATTGACGAATATGCTGATTCGGTGAGCGAGTTCATTAGGAAGTGCATTGACGATGTCGTACCCACAGCAACGATAAAAACATTCCCAAACCAGAAACCGTGGATTGACGGCAGCATTCGCGTGAAACTGAAAGCGCGAACCACTGCTTTTAACCAGGGCAAGGTGACCGGAAGCATGACCGAATACAAACAGTGTAGCTATTCTCTCCGCAAGGCAATCAAACAGGCCAAGTCTCAGTACAGAGACAAAATCGAGTCGAAATTCAACAGCTCAGACACAAGAGGTATGTGGCAGGGTCTACAGTCAATCACGGATTACAAAAAGAAAATCCGCCCCGTCGAGGACCAGGATGTCTTGCTCCCAGACAGGCTAAACAACTTTTTTGCCCGCTTTGAGGACAATACAGTGCCACTGACACGGCCCCCTACCAAAACCTGCGGGCTCTCCTTCACTGCAGCCGAGGTGAGTAAAACATTTAAACGTGTTAACCCTCGCAAGGCTGCAGGCCCAGACGGCATTCCCAGCCGCGTCCTCAGAGCATGCGCAGACCAGCTGGCTGGTGTGTTTACGGACATATTCAATCAATCCTTATCCCAGTCTGCTGTTCCCACATGCTTCAAGAGGGCCACCATTGTTCCTGTTCCCAAGAAAGCTAAGGTAACTGAGCTAAACGACTACCGCCCCGTAGCACTCACTTCCGTCATCATGAAGTGCTTTGAGAGACTAGTCAAGGACCATATCACCTCCACCCTACCGGACACCCTAGACCCACTCCAATTTGCTTACCGACCCAATAGGTCCACAGACGACGCAATCGCAACCACACTGCACACTGCCCTAACCCATCTGGACAAGAGGAATACCCATGTGAGAATGCTGTTCATCGATTACAGCTCAGCATTTAACACCATAGTACCCTCCAAACTCGTCATCAAGCTCGAGACCCTGGGTCTCGACCCCGCCCTGTGCAACTGGGTCCTGGACTTCCTGACGGGCCGCCCCCAGGTGGTGAGGGTAGGTAACAACATCTCCACCCCGCTGATCCTCAACACTGGGGCCCCACAAGGGTGCGTTCTGAGCCCTCTCCTGTACTCCCTGTTCACCCACGACTGCGTGGCCATGCACGCCTCCAACTCAATCATCAAGTTTGCGGATGACACTACAGTGGTAGGCTTGATCACCAACAACGACGAGACGGCCTACAGGGAGGAGGTGAGGGCCCTCGGAGTGTGGTGTCAGGAAAATAACCTCATACTCAACGTCAACAAAACAAAGGAGATGATTGTGGACTTCAGGAAACAGCAGAGGGAGCACCCCCCTATCCACATCGACGGGTCAGTAGTGGAGAAGGTGGAAAGTTTTAAGTTCCTCGGTGTACACATCACGGACAAACTGAACTGGTCCACCCACACAGACAGCGTTGTGAAGAAGGCGCAGCAGCGCCTCTTCAACCTCAGGAGGCTGAAGAAATTCGGCTTGTCACCAAAAGCACTCACAAACTTCTACAGATGCACAATCGAGAGCATCCTGTCGGGCTGTATCACCGCCTGGTACGGCAACTGCTCCGCCCACAACCGTAAGGCTCTCCAGAGGGTAGTGAGGTCTGCAGAACGCATCACCAGGGGCAAACTACCTGCCCTCCAGGACACCTACACCACCCGATGTCACAGGAAGGCCATAAAGATCATCAAGGACAACAACCACCCAAGCCACTGCCTGTTCACCCCGCTATCATCCAGAAGGCGAGGTCAGTACAGGTGCATCAAAGCAGGGACCGAGAGACTGAAAAACAGCTTCTATCTCAAGGCCATCAGACTGTTAAACAGCCACCACTAACATTTAGCGGCCGCTGCCAACATACTGACTCAACTCCAGCCACTTTAAAAATGGGAATTGATGGAAATTATGTAAAAATGTACCACTAGCCACTTTAAGCAATGCCACTTAATACAATGTTTACATACCCTACATTACCCATCTCATATGTATATATACTGTACTCTATATCATCTACTGCATCTTGCCATCTTTATGCAATACATGTACCACTAGCCACTTTAAACTATGCCACTTTATGTTTACATACCCTACAGTACTCATCTCATATGTATATACCGTACTCTATACCATCTACTGCATCTGCCATGCCGTTCTGTACCACCACTCATCCATATATCTTTATGTACATATTCTTTATCCCTTTACACTTGTGTGTGTGTGTAAGGTAGTAGTGTGGAATTGTTAGGTTAGATTACTGTTGGTTATTACTGCATTGTCGGAACTAGAAGCACAAGCATTTCGCTACACTCGCATTAACATCTGCTAACCATGTGTATGTGACTAATAAAATTTGATTTGATTTGATTTGAAACACATTTTCTAATAAGGATGAACTATCCCTTCAGTGTGTTATTATTGGATAGCAGCATAGTCAACAATTTTTTATATTGATAAAGCAAGTATGGCCTTAAACAGTCTGAAAATAACATTTGCTTTGCATCACAACAGTAATGCCAACTAGACACTATTCATAGTCTAACAATAACCCAAATTTAAAGTATTTAGACAACAGAGATTCCTGAATACATGCAGCCTGTGGTCTAATGACAGATGCACCCTGCCAAAAATAGTTATGTAGCTCCACATGTTTAACTAGATTGAACAAATCCCCTAATTCGGATAATGTGAGTTCTACATTAACTTGCAGATTTGACTGAGCTTTTGTGGCGGTGGGCAGTTCCCCAAACCACCCTCATTATGCTTGAAAAGAAACGTCGGCTGGCGTTCAGTTTTAATATTTAAACGTCCCGGCGTCCCCCTCGGCACTGTGCCTGTCCCCATCCTCCACTCTTATTGAGAGTGGAGGATTCCCTCCTCTTTTTCAAATAATTCCCTCCTCTTTTTCTTGCAAACATAAGCCAGACGATCCAGGCTCGGGGATCTGGTGGCCAGTCAAACATGACGCCCCCAACAGTGGCACACTGAGGAGAAAGCAACGTTGACAGTGATAGGGATTCTCCATGCAGACATAATGAGCACTCCATCAAGCTTAGAAATTAAGCATTGTTCAATGTCCCATTCAAACTTTGTGTCCATCTGCCCTTAGATAACAGAGTTTTTTGGGCAGGGGGGTCAGAACATTTCTAGAACATCACACTTTCTCCTATAACACTATCCAGCTAGCAAACACCTATCGGACCACTGATGGCTATGAGGCAGTACACCACTGTAAGCTGATATTGGAACCATGTCGATAGCCTTTACTCTATAAGTAGTGTCGGCTACTGCCATCTGACCACTGGAAAGCACATCAGCCAAATGAGTAGTGGGCTGCTGACTTTACCGATAACAAGCCACCGTAAACTTCTAATTAACGATAAAATATCCAAACCATTCCCTCATGTTTTGGAAACTTATTTTGCTAGCTGTGATATGTGATTATTGTAATTAGCAACAAAGGCAGAGTTTGTTGTCAGCTACTACATACAAATGCATCGTAGAAAGGCAGGCTAAGATTCAAAGTCTCAGATGAAACATACAGTAGCTTGACGTAAATACGAATTTCATTTAACTATCGTAAAAAATACTACTACTTTCATATCCAAGTCGAAAGCTACATATCGTATCAACATTTAGTTGCTTCAGCCCATTATCCCATCTCCTGCAGATCATCCTGTGAATTAGCAGCTAATTATTTAGCCTTCTGGGCAGTCAGAATGAACAGAGGGCGGAGCCTGTCAAAGATGAGATTAATTCATAGAAAAAAATGAGTGGAAGGGTATTATCATGTGCTCCACCAGTGATCAGAGATTTGGGATATTTGTGACACTGCTCTCAGTAATAAAAAAAATATATTTGAGACATCTCATGATAAGAAATGAACAAGTGGGCTTATATGACTATGTCTATTTCTAAAATTATGTTGATGCTCATGGTCAGATCAACTGCTGACAATACTGTAATGCCTTAAATCTGGGATGTCAAACTCATTCCACGGGTTTAGTTATTTTTGTGTCTGTTGGTTTTGTTTTTTTCCCTTTCAATTACGCCCTAGACAACCAGGCGAGGGGAGTTCCTTACTAATTAGTGACCTTAATTCACCAATCAAGTACAAGGGAGGAGCGAAAACCCGCAGACACTGAGCCCTCCGCGGAATGTGTTTGACACATGTGCCTTAAAGGGATAGTTCAGCAAACGTACACATTTATAAACAGTGGCTAGTTTAACAAAAGCAAAAGGATTGCGGTCACTCCTTGTCCTAAAGACTGCTTTCAAGGTTAGACAACACATATTAAGAGTATGTAATTTCCCTGAACTATCTCGTTAAAACTGCTTGCTATGTGAGACCATGAGATGCATGGAGAATCCTAAAGCAGAGAGAAGTTTCCTGAGCTTTAGCCTTAGGCTAAATGTTGTACACAAACCAGCAACATCATCCCCAGAGATGAGCAATGTCTATTGCTCCAGCTGAGCTTGTAGTTCTGTATTTGTAAAGGAGTTTACATACCCGGTAGGATAGTTATCATTGCTGATATGAACTGTATGCTTGAGGCATTGCTGTTGAATCAACTCATTTTCTTATTGTTACAGTACAGCTGCAATGAAAAAAACACTTGACACTGAATTATAATGCTTCACTTTAATAATAATAATAATGATCAGCATATGCCTTCATTGAATACTAAGGAAACCTTTATGTTTTGCATTACCCCACGTTGCAAAAACCATACTTTCTGCCTTTTTCAACACAGTATGTTCCTGAAACACAAATACCGTGCTGTGGCTATGACAAAAATATGAATTTCATCTGTCAATTATGCCTTTATTGGCATGAAATTAAGGTTCATTGACATCATAGGAAAAACGTCAAATGAAACATCCTCATCTTCAATTCCTTTAAGATATTTCATGCTATACATTTCTATGCCTCTGCCTGAGAAATAAGCTCCTCTTGTCCCCAGAGATAATAAATGAATTACATTTTTTTCCTTATCGGTCATCTATTTTTCCAGAGTAAGCTATTACTTGCTCAGGTTGCTAGGCAACAGGAAATATTAATAGTCACTATTATTAGCCAGGCTCCAGCAGAGTAGTACTAAAATGAGGAAGTGGAAAACATGAATGTGTTACATAAATCTTTGGACCGTTCACGGTGTGTGCAAGTCTCTGTTTGTGCAGTGATTTATGGCGATGACGATTCATTTATGAGAATAGGGGGTGTGAAATAAGAAAATGGAACATTACCCTGAAGGACTATTTGAAAATAAATTATTGCAAAGGTGAAACAAAAGCTGTTAATAAACCAGGACTCTCTTTCTCAAAGAAAAGTTATTGGCCTAATACACCAAGTAGGAAAGGGGAGCTGCTTTCTCCCATATGTAAATGTCTATGTTTGTGCGCATAAGCACATACGCATGGCATGCACATGAACACGCACCCATGCATGCCTCATTCCAATTGTGTCAATTAATGCTGTCTTTGCTATGACAAATAGTAGCTCGAGCATTTTCTAACCACTGGTAAATGTATAACTAAAGAAATAAACGCCAAAAAACACAATACGTAGCCTACTATATATCACTATACCACCCATATTCAGCTTACTGGTATGTTCAACACAGTGACTTAAGCCCAGTCTCTGCCACACACATAAAATGTACAACATAGGCACTTTGATTCCAAAATCTCATAAGACCTGATTAAACCAAGGATAAATGCCACGGATGCTCACATTAAACCATGAATATTTATAAGCTAAAAGTTATATTTGTGTCAGATGAAAGTATATAAAACTGAATTATTCACACGCAGGTCATCTATAATTCATCTCGTTCGATTCCATGATTAAAAAACTTGGATGTGTACGCCAGGGGTGTTTGCATGTTCAGTGTGAACCATGTTTAACACATGAAATAGTCGCTTACTGGCGTTGGAATGGAGGTCCTCGGCATCCTTATGAAAGAGAAAAGTAGCTGACAAGGGAGAACCCTTTCTCCTCCAAGACCCTCTTTTTCGCTTTGTCTATAAGAGAGTGAATGAAAATGTGCACCGCACAGCTCGTTTCTCTCTTTCTGTGCTCACTTTGAGCCAATCAAATCTTTTGAGTTTGACGATTTGAATAGACATGAAGGAGTCTGTCGCAAAGGTCTGGGAGTTAAAAAGCATCATGTGTAAAGCAAAATTGTTGCATGTGTCTGCTGGGGTCTCCATAAGCTTTTGTTCCACACTCTGTAATAGGCCTGTTAGAGTGCTGCTAATTGAAACAAGCGTGTTTCCCTGTTCTAAAAGCAGAACATGTCCCTTATGAAGCCACACTGAAAATATGTGGTAATTAACATAACATTGAATTGAATCTTACTCTGCATTGGCAAACAAATACTGGTTATACCTTCATATCAACCCTAACAACAGTCCAACGACGACAAAACAACCAATTAAATGATCATACATGCTCATAACAAGTCTTGCAATGCATTATAACTGCATCATAATGTGTTATACCTGCAGGCTTTAAGTAAAGTGTTAGCAAACGTTCCATGACGATATACATAAACCAAACTGCAGCTCTGGATGAGTGAGGAGGAGGAAGAGGAAGAGACAGAAGAGGAGAAAGACTGTAACTGGTGTATCTTACCGAGTGCATGGTATGCCCCGAGAGAAGATGGCTATCTTGGCTCAGCATGTTGGACATCATGAGGGCTGCGGGCAGCTCCGGGTAGGAGTAGGGGTTGAGCAGGCCGTTGTGGGGCAGCGAGTGAAAGGTGTAACCTGACTCGGGGTCCATAAGGTGCAGAAGAGAAGGATCAGCGTGGTTGGGGGGCGTAATGGGGGGGATCTCGTAGTCTTCATCCCCTCCTCCTCCGCTGTTGCTTCCTCGGCCCTGACTGGAGTAGTTCTGAGAGGGGAGACAAGGTGATGGGATGAGTTTCAAGTTCAAGGTTCACATTTTCAGTTTATTTTCCATTTGTGATGAACACATTGGAAACCTTGCTAACTCGAGTTCTTACGGTAAAAGGAGTGATGTGTAGAGCGTAGGAGTTGAGATATTGAAGTAAAATATATCAACAAATGCCATCGTTCACGATGCCACAAATTATTCATCTATTAGGAGATTAAACGACAATGAATTCACCTGAAACCACAACTGCGTATGCTTCTCTACGTAGGAAGACATTAATATACAAATCCTACTTTAATAACCAATACTAATTTGCTCACTCAGCTTTTGAAATCAATCCTAGTGCATGTTATAATGCAGAATGATGTAAAGCTCTCTCTGACTAGGGGGCCTCAGTGTCAGTCCAGAATGCAGGAGCATGTACAAACAAAGAAATCTGTTTGTGATGATGAAAATAATTTACTTCAATGTCTGTTGAAGATGAATGGCTTATTAATCAATAAGCCAAACAAATCTTTACTCATGAAGCACTGGCAACAAACACCAGGGTTGGGTCAATTACTTTAACTCTTTGAATTAAAGATACTCACATTGACTAACATTTCTCAATGTTCTGATTAATAATGGGATTTCAATCAAATTCCTGAACTGAATTTGGTTGAGATGGAATTAACTAAATCTCCATGACAGTCGTGACGTCATGAGTTGTATTTAAGGTGACTAAATACCTCTTCTCTCCCTCTATCAGAACAAGGTGAAAAACGTTCTCATGATTCTGCATATGCAAATCAGGTGGTAGAGGAGGAAGCCTCACTGTGGTATCTTCAAGGGCCATCTTGACATAATATTATGCTGAGAAATATGGTTTTGCACTCTCAAAAGCACACTGAGGGTATTCACCAGGGAATGAAAAGCAATTTTGTCAGAGGCAATCTGATGCTGACTCCCTTTATAATGACTGGGGAAAATTAATCATCACAAATAGTATTCCAGTGTCAGCCATTCAAGAGCTTTTTAATAGAATTTTTATGATTCATGTCTCGGGGTACACATCAAGCAGTCCGTTCTGCAACATTTCAGAAATCAATTCAATATCATCTTCGTGTAGGCCGTCACCTCGCCTGCCAGAGAAGCCATTTATCTTGCAAACAAATACTTTTAGCAAACAAATGGAAAGAAATACTGAGGAAAATAAAGCATGGTCCAACAGGCTGTGTTGGTGCATGGAACCAAGATAAAAGGCTGTTTTTTTCTCTTGATGTTTTCATAACATACACTTTACGTGTGTATGGACTTATAACACAATACTATAATTACTATTGTATTCAACTTCAGTGAGAGCTCGTGTTCCCACAAAACAGGTTAATGACAACCCGTATTTATTTTCTACTTTGTCCATCGGAATTGCACTTCTCAAAACACTTTCAAGGACTGTGCTACTACAGTTTTGTCTAATGAGCGAGATAAATATAGCATATTATTGTAATATATAAGGATTTCTTGAAAAAAAGCCAAATATGTCACTTAGCAAGTATTTTCATAATTTGTAATTTGGGAACACCATTATTAGATTACTGCAGAAAGTCATTTATCTGGCTCTAATCAGTCCTATTTTATTCTCTGAATGAACCTACCAATGGTATTGAAGGGATACTGTATGGGATTCTGTATGGTTTGTCATAACTTGGCTATACAGTAATATGAGGTAGTTTACTGTGTATTTGAACATGTGCACAACAATGAAAGAACAGCTGTTATTAAGACACTTTATGACATCAAGTATGAATGAGATACTTGTATCTAGGATACATTTATTGACTGTTACACTATATATACAAAAGTATGTGGACACCCCTTCAAATTAGTGGAATTGGCTATTTCAGTCACACCAGTAAAATCGAGCAAACAGCCATGCAATCTCCATAGACAAACATTGGCAGTAGAATGACCTTACTGAAGAGCTCAGTGACTTTCAACGTGGCACCGTCACAGGAACGTGGCACCGTCACGAACTAACAACAAGTCAGTTCGTCAAATTTCAGTTCGTCAAATCACTGTAAGTGCTATTATTGTGAAGTGGAAATGTCTCGGAGTAACAACGGCATGTAGAGTGTAAAAATTGTCTGTCCTCGGTTGAAACACTCACTATCGAGTTCCAAACTGCCTCTGGAAGCAACGTCAGCACAATAACTGTCATCGGAAGCTTCATGAAATGGGTTTCCATGGCCGAGCAGCCGCACACAAGGCTAAGATCACCATGCCCAATGCCAAGCATCGGCTTGAGTGGTGTAAAGCTCGCCGTAATTGAATTACATTTATTTTGGGTAACAGACATATACAACAAAATGTACAATGTGGAACCAGAGGATATCACTTGAAAGTATTAATTAAAATGCTTGTTTTTCCAAAGTGGTCCTCGATGGTAAAAACAATAACACATATAATGATTAAAAGGCAAGACAAAATTACAAACAACCATAAATACATTCATTTATATTGACATCCTAAAAAGTGGCACAATTCTCTGCACTTCTCGCTAACCTTAAAAATCAACCATATTAATTTCAAATTAAAACAATCTATCCATTGCACATCATGCATATCATTCAAATAAATACACCTGACCAGCCGTAGGGGGCACAAGGGGCAGTGGAGTGGTTTCTCTTACTTATACAACCTTGTCCAAATGAAAACCTTCGACTGCTTTTTAAAGCTATTTTTACTTTTTCTTTGCTTGATCTCCAAGGGAAGGCTATTCCATAGACAAATGCCTGTATAGAAAAACATGCTCCTCGCAGTAGTTTACTCTTGGGATTTTACAAGACATAACACTAGATCTGGTATTGTAACTGTGTTGGTTATAGACAATATCAATGTGGTTCTTCATATAACCTGGGGCACGATCATTTAAGATGTCAAACATAATGATTACGTTTAAGTTGGTTCACTCTGGACTCCAAAGGCAACATGCCCACCTCCCGGAAGTCCTGTACCCCTATGTGGTTCCTAGGGGGGACATTCACCATATACCTGATAACATTATTTTGCATGACCTGCATTCTCTTTTTCAGCTTTTTTGATAGCCCACTATACCAAGCAGAGCAGCATAATCAAAACGACACTGAATCAAGGTTGAGACAAGCAGTTTCTTAACTTTGATGTTGTAACAGTCCTGACCTGTTTTATGTTGTTTTTATGTGTTTATGGTCAGGGCATGTGTTTTGGGTGGGCAGTCTATGTTATTCGTTTCTATGTTGGTTTTGGTTTGCCTGGTATGGCTCTTGATTAGAGGCAGGTGGTTTGCGTTTTTCTCTAATCAAGAGTCATATTTAGGTAGGCTGTTCACAAGGTTTGTTGGTGGGTGGTTGTCTCCTGTGTCTGTGTCGATGTTTGCACCATACGGGACTGTTTACGGTTTGTTCATTTATGTAGTCTGTTCCTGTTCATTTCGTTCTTCACGTTGTATGTAAGTTCGTTGTTCAGGTCTGTCTACTTTCGTTTTGTTATTTTGTATCATTTTCAAGTATAGTTCGTTTTCGTGTTTGTTCGTTTTGTTTATTTAAAATAAAAATCATCATGTATTCACAACCCGCTGCGCCTTGGTTCGATCACTACTCCTCCTCTTCTTATGAAGAGAGAGAGGAACGCCGTTACAGAACCACCCACCTATCCAGAGCCAAGCAGCGGTGTAAACGGAGTAAGGGACAGCGAAAGAAGGAGGAATGGACTTGGGACGATGTATTGGACGGTAAAGGTTGCTACACATGGGAGGAGATCCTGGCTGGAAGGGATCGCCTCCCATGGGAACAGGTGGAGGCACTGAGGAGAGCAGAGGCTACTGGGTTGAAGAACCGGAGTTATGAGGGGACGCGTCTTGCACGGAAGCCCGAAAAGCCCGTGAGTAACTCCCAAAAATTTCTTGGGGGGGGGCTAAGGGGTTGTGGGCCAAGGGCAGGTAGGAGACCTGCGCCCACTTCCCAGGCTAACCGTGGAGAGCGGGAGTACGGGCAGACACCGTGTTACGCAGTAGAGCGCACGGTGTCTCCTGTACGTGTGCATAGCCCGGTGCGGGTTATTCCACCTCCCCGCACTGGTAGGGCTAGATTGGGCATTGAGCCAGGTGTCATGAGGCCGGCTCAACGCGTCTGGTCTCCAGTGCGTCTCCTCGGGCCGGCATACATGGCACCTGCCTTACGCATGGTTTCCCCGGTTCGCCTACATAGCCCGGTGCGGGTTATTCCACCTCCCCGCACTGGTCGGGCAACCGGGAGTATTCAACCAGGTAAGGTTGGGCAAGCTCAATGCTCAAGAGTGCCAGTACGCCTCCACGGTCCGGTATTTCCGGCACCACCTCCCCGCCCCAGCCTAGTACCTACAGTGTCTACACTACGCACTAGGCTACCAGTGCGTATCCTGAGCCCTGTTCCTCCTCCACGCACTCTCCCTGTAGTGCGTGTATCTAGCCCGGTGCCTCCAGTTCCGGCCCCACGCACTAAGCTACCAGTGCGTCTCCAGAGCCCTGTACACACTGTATATTCTCCCCCTACTAATCCTGATGTGCTTGTCCTCAGCCCGGCGTCACCAGTGCCGGTACCACGCATCAGGGGTAGAGTAGGCTTTGAGAATACAGTGTGCCCTGTCCCTGCTCCCCGCACTAGTAGGGAGGTGCTTATCATTAGCACGGTGCCTCCAGTTCCGGCACCACGCACCAGGTCTACAGTGCGCCGTATCCGGCTAGAGCCATCCGTCTCACCAGCGCCATCTGAGCCATCCGTCTCCCCAGCGCCATCTGAGCCATCCGTCTCCCCAGCGCCATCTGAGCCATCCGTCTCCCCAGCGCCATCTGAGCCATCCGTCTCCCCAGCGCCGTCTGAGCCATCCGTCTGCCAGGAGCCTGCAAAGCCGCCCGTCTGCCATGAGCCTGCAAAGCCGCCCGTCTGCCATGAGCCTACAGAGCCGTCAGCCAGACAGGAGCCGCTAGAGCCATCAGCCAGACAGGAGCCGCTAGAGCCGTCAGCCAGACAGGATCTGCCAGAGCCGCCAACCAGACAGGATCTGCCAGAGCCGCCAACCAGACAGGATCTGCCAGAGCCGCCAACCAGACAGGATCTGCCAGAGCCGCCAACCAGACAGGATCTGCCAGAGCCGCCAACCAGACAGGATCTGCCAGAGCCGCCAACCAGACAGGATCTGCCAGAGCCGCCAACCAGACAGGATCTGCCAGAGCCGCCAGCGAGCCATGAGCAGCCAGAGCCGTCAGAGCGCCATGAGCAGCCAGAGCCGTCAGAGCGCCATGAGCAGCCAGAGCCGTCAGAGCGCCATGAGCAGCCAGAGCCGTCAGAGCGCCATGAGCAGCCAGAGCCGTCAGAGCGCCATGAGCGTCGAGAGCCGTCAGCCTGCCATGAGCGTCGAGAGCCGTCAGCCTGCCATGAGCGTCGAGAGCCGTCAGCCTGCCATGAGCGTCGAGAGCCGTCAGCCTGCCATGAGCGTCGAGAGCCGTCAGCCTGCCATGAGCGTCGAGAGCCGTCAGCCTGCCATGAGCGTCGAGAGCCGTCAGCCTGCCATGAGCGTCGAGAGTCGTCAGTCAGCCATGAGCTGCCCTTCAGCCTGAAAAGGCTAGATACCCAGAACTGCCCATCAGTCCAGAGCTGTCTCTCTGTCCGGAGCTGCCTTTCAGTCCGGAGTTGCCCCTCTATCCTGATCTCCCTCTCTATCTTTATCTACTTCTATATTCTTATCTATCCCTCTGTCTTGATTTATCTCTCTGTCCCGGTGTTGTCCTTATTAGATATGTTGTTAAGGGGATTTTGTGGGGGTCAAAAGAGGGTGGACATTCTTGGAGGGAGGAAGTTAGGATGGACTATGGTGGTATGGGGACAGCGTCCTGAGCCGGAACCACCACCGTGGTCAACTGCCCACCCGGACCCTCCCCTGGACTTTGTGCTTGTGCGCCCGGCGTGCGCATCTTGAGGGGGGGGTACTGTAACAGTCCTGACCTGTTTTATGTTGTTTTTATGTGTTTATGGTCAGGGCATGTGTTTTGGGTGGGCAGTCTATGTTATTCGTTTCTATGTTGGTTTTGGTTTGCCTGGTATGGCTCTTGATTAGAGGCAGGTGGTTTGCGTTTTTCTCTAATCAAGAGTCATATTTAGGTAGGGCATTCTCACTGTTTGTTTGTGGGTGATTGTCTCCTGTGTCCGTATGTCTGTTCGTACCACATGGGACTGTAGCGTTTGTTTGTTTCGTTTCGTTTCGATGTCGTCTGTTTTCCTGTATGTAAGTTTATGTTTAGTTATGTAAGTTTATGTTCAGGTTGCGTCAACGTCGTTTTGTTATTTTGTAGTTTGAAAGTGTTTTGTTTCGTTTCGTGTTTGCCATCATCGTTGTTTAATAAAGATGGCTTATTTCCCAAAGCCTGCGTTTTGGTCTGAGGATCCTTCTCTCCTCACCTCTTCCGAGGATGAGGAGAGCGACAGCCGTTACAGATGTTAAAATATCAATCATTTCAATTTTAGCATTTTAGCAGCAATCAGGTCTCCAGATAGGGATTGATCTAGGGACACACCAAAATAAGTTACACTTGTTTTAGATTCAATCTCCTTGTCTGCATAGTTTACCCATATCTTGTCAGCCCTAAGCAATCTACGTTTTGTTGCAAACAAAATCGCTAAAGTTTTTCCCAAATGTAGCGACAAATTGTTGTCAGTCAACCAATCTCTAACAAAATGCAATTCCTTACTCAGGGTTTCCTTTATGTAAACGGTATCCTTCCCTGATAACAGTATGGCTGAGTCATCAGCATAAAGCACTTTACTGTACTTGGCATTTCATTAACGTATATAAGAAATAAGAGAGGCCCTAAAATGGATCCCTGCGGTACTCCACAGGATATTTCTTTGGCCTCTGACAGAACATCGCCAACATTACATACTTGTGTTCTGTTGGTCAGATAAAACCCAAACCAATTCACTGTTACATCATTTAGACCCATGCATTTCAGTTTCATCAGGAGAATATCATGGTCCACTGTGTCAAAAGCTTTCTGCAAGTCTAACATGACCATACCTGTATAGTTCCCCTTCTCACTTTCCTGCTTGATGTGGTCAAAATGGTGGATAAGGCAAGTATCATTGGAATGAGCATCTTCTAAAGCCAGATTGGACTCTGGAGCAGTGGAAACGCGTTCTCTGGAGTGATGAATCATGCTTCACCATCTGGCAGTCCGACAGACTAATCTGGGTTAGGCGGATGCCTGGAGAACGCTACCTGCCCCAATGCATAGTGCCAACTGTAAAGTTTGGTAGAGGAGGAATATTGGTCTGGGGCTGTTTTTCATGGTTTGGGCTAGGCCCCTTAGATCCAGTGAAGGGAAATCTAAATGTTACAACATACAATGACATGCTAGACGATTCTGTGCTTCCAACTTTGTGGCAACAGGCATTTTACTGTATCAGCATGACAATGCCCACGTGCACAAAATTAGGTCATTACAGAAATGGTTTGTCGAGATTAGTGTGGAAGAACTTGACTGGCCTGCACAGATCCCTGACCTCAACCCCATCGAACACCTTTGGGATGAATTGGAATGCCGACTGCGAGCCAGGCCCAATCACCCAACATCCGTGCCCGAACTGACTAATGCTCTTATGGCATTAGTTCCCGCAGCGATGTTCCAACATCTAGTGGAAAGCCTTTCCAGAAGAGTGTAGGCTGTTACAGCAGCAAAGGGGGGACCAACACCATATTAATGTCCATGATTTTGGAATGAGCTGTTCAACAAGCAGGTGTCCACATACTTTTGGTCATGCAGTGTATGTTGCTAAGACGTTACGAAACGCTAGCTTTTTTCCTTTATGGCTTCAGCACTTTTTAAATGCTTAAAATGGCTAAAGCTTCCCCTGTATTTCATCCAGCTTTTATCCGAAATACCACTACATTTATTTCAGACAATTCCTTCTCCAAGACTAAAGTAAATTGATGTAGGATTCATGTTAGAAGATTTGAATGAGGCGATTTTACAATCAGGCCTTCCATTCTTTTAACAGCTCTGTTGGATGCCCTTGAGGATAAAATGTGGGACAAGGACATTACAAGTTCAATATGTTCAAATACAGATAAATAATTCAAACATCTACTGTCTTTCAGGACATTGCGGGCTGCGGAGAAAACAGAAGGGGTCAAAACTAAATGTAAAATTCAACCTCGCTACCCAACCATCGCCCTCCCATGAAAGGTGAAATGTATTCTCTTTTTTTTGCGGAGAAAGAAATGCTTGTAAAGCTCTGAGGACACTACACAACTCCTCCTCTCTACAGTTCCATTCTACATGTAGGCTGTCCACATATGCGATAATCTAACACCTGTGATTATATGGATTAATATCTATGTTGAATAAAAATATTGGATAAATCCACTAGTATTCCACAGCTTATATGTACATTTAAATGCTTTGTTTTGATTGTACTGTATACTCAAATACTGCATTCCATTTGCTTAATCAAACACACTCTACCTTTACTAAGAATAGGCTATCTATTGAAAGCCAGTCCAGTAGCCACATGTCACGTCAAGAAAACGACAGGTCGGCCTTGCTGTAGCAATTTGCAGAAGCTGGTGATGCATAAACAAAGATGTCCGGCCATCTCTAGCTAAGAAAGAAGAAAGAGATAGGACGACGACAGTTCACCACCATGGTCTTTTTTGCCTTTACCTCCCTTATCTCACCTCATTTGCTCACATTGTATATAGACTTATTTTTCTACTGTATTATTGACTGTATGTTTTGTTTATTCCATGTGTAACTCTGTGTTGTTGTATGTGTTGAATTGCTATGCTTTATCTTGGCCAGGTCGCAGTTGCAAATGAGAACTTGTTCTCAACTAGCCTACCTGGTTAAATAAAGGTGAAATAAAAAAATTCAAAAAGAGATAGGACGACGACAGTTGGATGAAGATAGGCTACTCAAACACAACACAACATTACATTCTAGGACTAGATCCAGCAGCCAAGAATAGCCTCTTGAGCAGAGAGAGGACAAAAACGACACTCAGCAACGAGAACGAGTGGGTGTTTCAGAACGATGGTCAAAATGACAAAGGACAGTGCGTTGGGGCACGTGACCTATCCACCAGGCTTTCAATTGACACACAATTCCATTGGGTTTTATGCATCAGCAGAACCAGCCCTCTACAATAGATGGCAATGGCAATAAATGGCCCTCGATTGAAAAAGAGCATAAGATGGATTTCAGAGCCGGCTGACTGACAGTCAGGTAGAACTGGGATAAGTAGCCTGAAAAGGGGGCGGTTTGCACTGTCCAATCCCGTGTCAGGGTCACAGGTGATGTCCTTCAGAAGCCTTGGGGAGGGGGAGTACGGTATCTTCCATCCTGCTCCCCTCACTGGCAATTCCCTCAAATGTCACACCAAAATAGATCTAATTTAGTTGGGTAAAAGATCCCTCTCCACACTCCATTACAGCTGTGTGTGGCCTATTTGAGCTGAGCTCGATCTCCACCAAAACCACATAAAAATAAATGATATGAGGAAGACTTTTGACCAGAGTGGAAAAAGAAACACGCCATTAAATCTGGCACTAGAATTACCCCCAATCTTTTTGTATATGTTTACATCACTTATTTTCTTGATTTCACACCATTTCAGAAGTCATCCTAGGATAACGTCAACGTCCTCTGTAGAATACTCGTGTATTTGCCTTTCTCCGGTGGTCGGCTGCATCATTAGATTCATTTATATTATTGCTTCTTCAAAGGACATTCAACATAGTATGTGATGGATGTGTTTTCAGAGTGGTGAAATGAAGTTCACTGCAACGTTACGTCAAAGACGCGGTCCTTATAAAAACATCTATCCAGCTCGACTGCTTCACCGCACAGACGTGGCAACGCAATCGTTGAATTTGTCTCGAGCAGGTGGATCTAAATACAATAAAGAATGCGACATACTTCCTTACACCTAAAATAAGTAACAAAGTAATTTTGTGTGGAAGTTAAAACATTTGTTTTACGTCGGAGGCAGAGCCATTGCATATGGTTTACATCGCCCGTCTCCCCTTGTCTATAGCAGGAACACACGCTGTTTAAATGGCCCAAATGTTGATTTAGACGTTCACAAAAATAACAGATTTTGACTATCACTAATGTCATGATACGTTTGGTAAAGTAATAAAGAATGTGAATGATCTTGGGTAGATGTTTCTAAAACAGATATGGACATATTATAATGTGTGAAAAGGCTTATTCATTCACATTTTTAAATTTATTTTTGTATATGGGTTATTATACTTTTATTATGTACTAGATCATATGGGTTGAAAAGTGTATTTTTTCTCAATCAGAGTAATAAGTGTATGTATGAAGAAATAAAGCTCTGACAGACTGTTTGAAACATCCAGAAAGCATGATCTTTGTCAGTGGCCAAAAATAGGGATATTTGTGGTGCACCACATTTCCGTATTTCATCCATTCATTATGGTTAAAATCACAAGAACAAATAAAAGATGTCAGCCTGTAGTCACTCTTCCCACTAGGGGAATGTGGAAGCCCCGGTAATCACATATGGCACAATAGCCTACCCATAATCCTCATTTATTTTATATTTCCGTGATGTCATTCTCTTTAAGCCGTGGCAAACAGGGGTGGGGGGGGGGGGGGGGGGGGTGATCCCTCATGTTCTTTCTCTATGCCCTCATTCCAGTCAGGGTAATAAGAGAACATTGTGATTTACTTTCACTGAACCGCGAGGAGTGCATCAGAGAGAATCTACTGCGGCAGGGCCATTCATATAGATTTAACTTTCCACAGTATTATACCAGATGTCTACACGTCTATTGTATTTCAGGCATGACCTTGGTCTCCATATGATGAGAAAGATCACTGGGGGAGAGAGGGAGAGAGAGAGAGCGAGAGAGAGCCCGAGAGAGAGAGCGCGAGAAAGAGAGAGCGCGGGAGCGAGAGAGAGAGGAAGAGAGAGAGAGAGAGAGAAAACTATTTAGTCCTCTCTAAATCCCTCCGCAACAGCAATACTGCATATAGAGTGGAGCTCAAAATAGATCCAAGGTTTCAAGTTCTCTTAAAAGAGTGCATGAATCATTCAGTTTACTTTCCCTGCTGATAAGGTGGTTTTAAGATTTTAGCACGATGTACATTTAGATTAGGAGGACCAAGCGAGTCACAGTCAAAGGAGGGCCTTCACTAGATAATTCTCATGCACTTTACTCCAGACCTGGGTTCAAATACTATTTGAAATATTTCAAATGCGCATCTGTCTGGAGTACCAGATAATTTGCAACTATGCTATTGGTTCCATTGCGCCAGGCAAGCTCAATCAAGCCCAGCTTAAAAGCATTTTCAATTATTTGAAATAGTATTTTTGAACCCAAGTCTGCTATACTAAAGATATTGGGATAGTCTTGTATCGGTCCTGTTGTCTAGTCTAGTAGAACCTGAAACATAAAGGGAAATCTCAGCTAAAACTGGAACGCACTCACAGAGATCGTGGCGACCCTAGGCCCATATCTTCTTTCATTTCTACTCCTTTAGAAGCTGATGATAATTGGATTTATTGGCTGACATAGGCTGACCTACATAAGACGACCCTAACAAATCCTCTCAGCGTGGGTGTGGGCATCCTATTCCCTCAATGTTGTCTCAATGTTGTCTCAATGTTGAAGGAGCATATTTTTATGTGTAACTGCTTTAGAACAACAGTACACAACAGATAGAGCTAGACGATAAGGTTTTCATCTCCACTCTCTCCGTTGTTCTATGCATCGCACAAAGTGTTCTAGTTGGGCTCAGGAAAGAGATGTGCGTCACCCTTTCCACATGATTAGTCATCTGCTCATGCAACTTTTCGCATTACCAAAATGGAAAGATGATGAGAAGAGACCTGTATATGCACATCCACTGAAGAGGGAAGGGGAGTGTGTGTGTGTGTGTGTGTGTGTGTGTGTGTGTGTGTGTGTGTGTGTGTGTGTGTGTGTGTGTGTGTGTGTGTGTGTGTGTGTGTGTGTGTGTGTGTGTGTGTGCGCGTGGGTGCGTGTGCGTGCGTCTGTCTGTTGTGCTCAGAGTATAAATGGTACACCATGAGTCACCATTAAGTAACTTTGCTCTCACCTCACCATCACCCACATGTGGTGTATGTGCTACCACCGTGTTCCAAGATGTCCCTGCGCTGTTCCGACACACATCTCCACTGACTGACTCACAGCGCAGGGCCAGAGAGGCCAAACAACATCTGCACGGACTCTATTGGCAGCGCACTTGACTGGACGAAGCTGCTGTGTGGTGAGAGGGGAGGGATATTGTGTCTACGTGGAGTGTATTAAGTGTGTCGGTGAGAGGGGTGAAAGAGAGAGAGAGATTGGAGAGAGAGAGAGATAGGGGAGAGATGGAGAGAGAGAATGAGAGAGAGAGCAAGAGAGAGAGAGAGAGAGAGAGAGAGAGAGAGAGAGAGAGACACTTTATCCAAGTTTCTATTCTAATCTAGACCATCAGCAACAGCTCCCCTGTGGTCGTGACTATATAAGAGCCCCACGTTGTCTTGCATTCTCAACAACAAAAGAAACACAGGCACAAACACAAACAAGCTAAAACTAGCTGGTTCTTAAAAGACCCTGGGTATCTTTCTACAGCAAGGCAAGGTCGGTACAAAAGTGAAAAACGAGGTAACAGAGAGAAAAGTATTTCTCTATAAGTCTCTTTCTCTCCCTCTACACACCAGATCTGGGTTCCAATTCTATTTGAAATTACACTGAGTATACAAAACATTAAGAACACCTGCTCTGTCCATGACATATACTGACCAGGTGAATCCAGGTAAAAGCTATGATCCCTTTTTGAGATCCCTTATTGATGTCAATGTTAAATCCACTTCAATTAGTGTAGATGAAGGTGGGGAGACAGGTTTAAGAATGATTTTTAAGACTTGAGACAATTGAGACATGGATTGTGTATGTGTGCCACAGAGGGTGAATGGACAAGACAAAACATTTAAGTGCCTTTGAACGGGGTATGGTAGTAGGTGCCAGGCACACCAGTTTGTGTCAAGAACTGCAACGCTGCTGGGTTTTTCGCTCTTAACAGTTTCCTGTGTGTATCAAGAACGGTCCACCACCCAAAGGGCATCCAGACAACTTGACACAACTGTGGGAAGCATTGGAGTCAACATGGGCCAGCATCCCTGTGGAACGCTTTCGACACCTTGTAGAGTCCATGCCATGACGAATTGAGGCTGTTGTGAGGGCTAATGTTCTGTATACTCAGTGTATTTTGAATACTGGATCTGTGCTTGATTCAGCACGCCTGTCGCAAAGGAACCAATCGAAAAGTTTCAAAGGTGCTTTATTTAGCCTCCTGACACTCCAGGTAGCAAACGCTAAATATTTCAAATAGTTTTTTAACTCAGGTCTGCTCTCCTTACACTGACTGATTATAACATAGAGAGGAAGTTATAAATCCAGTCTGTTAAAACTCTATTGTAAATGAAACCCCAGTGGGACAGGGACTGTAAAAACAGAGAGGAGGGCGACAGCAACGTAAACACACACCGGCCCCAGTCTGTAATCACCCAAACGGATCACACTCACCGCTCATTCCAGACCAGTCCCAATCAAAGCATTTCCTGTCCGTCACACTGGCCTGATATCCAATCAGCCTGATCATTTGGAGCACCACTGAATTCTCAATGCACTGGGCAGACGTAGGCTAGAGCAGGGTTTCCCAAACTTGGTCCTGGGGCCCTCCCTGGGTGCACGTTTTCATTTTTGCCCTAGCATTACACAGCTGATTCAAATTATCAAAGCTTGACGATGAGTTGGATATTTGAATCAGATGTGTAGTGCTACGGCCAAAACTAAAATATGCACCCAGGGGGGGTTACACTGGGATAGAGAAAGACTTATATGAGGACATAACACTACACTACCCATGATGCAACAAGTAATATGGCGACCATGATTGTTGATGTAAATCCACAATATGTACTACATTTATTTTACATGTACAGTATGTGTAGCAATTAACATCATTGCACTTGAAGTGTGTGTGAATAATGTGCATCCAATGATAGATTGGAAGGATCAAATGACAGATGTGATGCTTTTTCTTGGAACATATCAATCAGGATTATTGAACGAGCCATTAAAAATCCTGGATTCTAATTAAATGCGACACACGGACGCGAGTCAATAGGGTGAATTAGTGATATTATTAGTTATACTGGTACACTACGCAGTAGGAAAACACATGTAACACTGATCAACAACCATGTCATGTTGATCCACTAAATAGGTCACCCACAAGAATGTCAACTGGTAAACAAACAAAAAATGACAAAGTCCCTTACATGTACAGTAACAACAAAGAAATTAATACCTTTGGAAAAAGCCACTGAGTGACTAGACCTGTTTCCTAGCTTAGAGTCAATGAAAGCCGTTTTTGTTTAGTGGCTTTCTCTTGAAGGGGCCTGAGATACAGTAGCGTGTGTAATGTAATCTCCTGTCTCTGTGTTGAAGGGTAATACTTAAGACACAAAAAGCCTTGGACACACTCACAAAGGCGACTCTGTACTAGACTCCACACGTTGTACACAGACATAGGACACAACATTGACGGGCCCATCGCAAGTCTAAGTAACCCACATTAACGGCAGAACAACCGTATTGGATCATTCCCCATCCTTTTAAAATGGGCCATTAGGTATACTATATGTGCTTGAATTTGCCAATGATTCCACCTAAAAAGGTCAGGAAAATAAAGGCCATGATATGACAACAACATAAACTCCCAAAATCACCAAAAAATGGAGATGCAATAAACAAACAAAAAACAAGGTGATGACTAAAAGGGTCCTGGCTCATATTGCCACATAACTACATAGGAGCCATTATCACCAGCCCATCCTCCCCAATTAAGGTGCCACCAACCTCCTGCGATGGGTTGGAATAATGGCTCATTGTTTAGCTAGCTAGCTATCTACATGTCTAAACAAAAGACTCCACAGATGATTACATGACCCCTTCTAGTTAGCCAGGTGTGTCTGGAGGTGATAACGGCCATCTTTTGTATAATAACGTTAAAATATTTGTATCTGGAATTTGTCTTTCAGCATCAGTAGAACACGCCTGACTCTCCTCCACCAGTCATACAAGGAGAATGGTCTAATGCCTCCCATCAGAAAGAGAGCTGGCCCAAGCACAGGTTACACCTGAAGCATGAGGACCTGCAGCGAGTTGTGAACTTCATCAACAACTATGCAGAGGATAATACAATAGTATTACCAGGACGCCACCCAGGACACAAACACTTTGGTGGAAAGCTGCTGCCATCTCATATGACAAATGCAGCAGTGTCTCGTCTCCACAAGGAATCGATGACAACACTTGGAATGTAAAGCATAAACAACACGTTTTCATTATTTCATTTACCTCCAACATGATTGGCACTACTTTTATTGATCTCACATTATTTGTGTATTTTTCAGAGGTACATGTAGTCAGGCTGTCTTCCTTCAGGAATCTGTGGAGAAATTGCTGGAGTGGTCAAGGACAGCACTGTGACCGGGGGTCAACATCCCACAACAGGTTGGACTGCAGAATGGTACGGTGCTGGTGGAAAGTTATGGCTGGCAACAAAACACGACTGCGTACTTCAGGCCGCAACCACAGATCAAGTAGTACCAGCACTTCAGGTGAATATCATTTTCATTGCATTGTATGAGGTTATTCTTATTATCTATACTTGGGAGGTGAATTGATGTTATCTTCTTATGGCTGGAGGGGCAGTATTGAGTAGCTTGGATGAAAGGTGCACTGAGGTGCCCATAGTAAACGGCCTGCTCCTCAGTCATAGTTGCTAATATATGCATATTATTTTAGTATTGGATAGAAAACACTCTGAAGTTTTTAAAACTGTTTGAATTATGTCTGTGAGTATAACAGAACTCATATGGCAGGCAAAAACCTGAGAAGAAATCCAACCAGGAAGTGAGAAATCTGACGTTGGTCGAATTTCAACTCATCGCCTATTGAAAACACAGTAGGATATGGATCTGTTTGCACTTCCTACGGCTTCCACTAGATGTCAACAGTCTGTAGAACCTTGAATGAAGCCTCTACTGTGATGTGGGGCTGAATGAGAGGGGAATTAGTCAGTGGTCTGGCAGAGAGCCAGGTCCTGGTCACGCGCATTCCACATGATATCGACTTGCGTTCCATTACTTCTATAGACACAATTCTCCGGTTGGAACGTTATTGAATATTTATGATAACAACATCCTAAAGATTGATTCTATACTTAGTTTGACAAGTTTCTTCGACCTGTAATATAACTTTTTGAAGTTTTCGTCCGACGTTCGGCTGGACCTGCACGAGCGTTTGGATTTGTGTACTAAACGCGCTAACAAAAGTAGCTACTTGGACATAAATTATGGACATTACCGAACAAAAAAAACATTTCTTGTGGAAGCGGGAGTCCTGAGAGTGCATTCCGACAAAGATCAGCAAAGGTAAGTGAAGATTTATAATGCTTTTTATGAGTTTTGTTTGGCGGGTAACTGTATGGCTTCCTTTTGTGGCTGAACGCTGTTCTCAGATTATTGAATATTGTGCTTTTGCCGTAAAGATTTTTTAAATCTGACACAGCGGTTGCATTAAGAACAAGTGTATCTTTAATTCTATGTAAAACATGTATCTTTCATCAAAGTTGATGATGAGTATTTATGTTATTTGACGTGGCTCTGCAATTTCTCCGGATATTTTGGAGGCATTTCTGAACACTGCGCCAAAGTATACTGAGGTTTTTGGATATAAATATGAACTTAATCGAACAAAACATATATGTATTGTGTAACATGAAGTCCTATGAGTGTCATCTGATGAAGATCATCAAAGGTTAGTGATTAATTCTATCTTTATTTCTACTTTTTGTGACTCCTGTCTTTGGCTGGAAAAATAGCTGTGTTTTTCTGTGATTTTGCGGTGACGTAACATAATCGTTTATGTTGCTTTCGCTGTAAAGCCTATTTGAAATCGGACACTTTGGTGGGATGAACAACAAGATTACCTTTAAAATGGTATAAGATAAATGTATGTTTGAGGAATTTTAATTATGAGATTTCTGTTGTTTGAATTTGGCGCCCTGCACTTTCACTGGCGGTTGTCATATCATCCCGTTAACGGGATTGCAGCCATAAGAAGTTATACAAGGTTGTAATGTCTTCCACATTTTTTTGTCTATTTTCCTGTTTTACAGCTTCAATGCTCTGGAGCCTGGTGTTGTTGTCTGTCACGACTTCCACCGAAGTCGGCCCCTCTCCTTGTTCGGGCGGCGTTCGGCGGTCGACGTCACCGGCTTTCTAGCCATCGCCGCTCCATTTTTCATTTATCCATTTGTTTTTTCTTGTTCCCTGCACACCTGGTTTTCATTCCCCAATCACACTACATGTATTTATTCCTCTGTTCCCCCTCATGTCTTTGTGTGAGATTGTTTTGTGTTACGTGTCTATGTTGACGCGCTTTACTGATATGCGTTTATTTCCGTGTTTTCTTTCACGAGGTATGTTATTGTGTTTATACAATATTATTGTGACTGTTTGCGCGTTTGGACTTTTGCACTGGCTGGAGGTTTTGACGCAGTGGCGTCCGTCTGTTGGTTTCTCCTACATTAATAAAGTGTGCGCCTGTTCACAACTCTCTGCTCTCCTGCACCTGACTCCGCTCCCAGTCCGCACGCCATTGACATTGTCGCCAAGGAGCGTTCGGACTCAGTCAGGACCAGGTTTCAGCTGCTGCGCAACGCTGACGTCCTTCCTCCCATAGATGGTCTGCCTGTACAAGCACCACTTGGACTGGACACAACTAGACAAACCTATCTTTTTTAGAAGATCAGGGAGTTTTGCACATCACAATCTCCCTACCATCAATTGCACATCTCTAGCCAAAGCCACAGAAAAACGACAGAGTTAGAATTGGTCCGTAGTTACATTAGTCCGTTTTTTGTCCAAAATATTGAGTCATTGAACCTGAAACAGTGCATCCCGGATGGTTGGAGGAAGCAAACAATGTACCAGGCCAGCTGTGATTTACAACCTGATAGCAATATTTGCTGGACTACCAAGAAATGTTTTGTTGAATTGTATTAATCATGCATTGAACTGTATCCATCTATTATACGAACAATGCCTTACTCTACGCCATGGAATTTTTTGTCAACTATAACTTATTTTTAAAACCTCTTATAAAATTGGTTTTGTAGCATAAACTGGGAATTTGATATGTACTAATATTATGATTGTCTTTTTGTTTCATATCTGCAAAGTAGTTAAAACGCTCTCTGTAACACTTTAAAGTACAGTAGGTGCTGATTGACATATGACCAGTCTGACCGACAATAGTGCCGAATAGTTTGCCCAATTTACAAGCAACCAATGTGTGTCCAGTGATGTCGTCAGGAAAAAGCATGTAGTCAACACGGTAGACCTTGTGCTTCTGCACTGAGCAACCAATAAGCTGCTAAATCTATCCTTCAACCCCTCATTATACGCAGTCAATCAAGACTTACAAGAAAATACAAACTTACTAGGAAAGGTGGAGAGGGTCTTTGCCTCATGCTCTCCTTCTCTCCCTCCACCTCGCTCTTTCTATCTCTCCCTCCCTCTTCCATTCTCCCCACCTCCCACCCTCCTTCGCTCTCTCTCTCTCTCTCTCTTGCTCTCTCTCTGTGTAGGCAAGTGCTAATTGATGAGTAGTTGGAACTTTGTTATGTTTTGTTTAAACACCAAGGCTTTGCCGCAGTATCAACAAAGCGTGGAGATCTAAACACTGCCATATGTCAACCAAGGCGTTGGCTGTGAGCACTCTGCTCCCCTCCCTCCCGTCCAAACCGCAGGTTGACGTTTATTGTCATGAATCTTGCCCTGGAAGCAGAACTGAGCGATTTCCGCTAGATGGGCCAGCTGCAAAGTCAAAATTGTCTATATTGTAAAAATCCATGAACACAAAAATGTAAGGTTAGAGTTAGGCATTAGGGTCAGCAGTGTGTTTAAGGTTAGGATTAAGGTTAGGGTTAGCTTTAAAATTGTATGACTTTGTGACTTGTGCTGGCTTGTGACCACTCTGCAGAGCTGCCTCCAAGATTCATGACAATAAATGTCAACCTGCGTCCAAACCACTGGAGTGAGTGTCGGTCCGATCCTATCTTACACTCCTGGGCCCGTATTCACAAATCATGTCAGAGTAGCGGTCCTGATCTAGGATCTGTGACACTTTGTGAATACGGGCCCTGAGCTCCCAACAGGCTAGTTAGACAGAAATCTAACAACACCTTCAAATACTGTAAAACCTCACAACACCAAGTCTGCTGGAGGAAGTTTGTGTATGAACTCTGCCCTCCAAGGAGCGAATGGGTTTGAGACAAGTAAGTGAAACCCATTTCGGTAACAACAAATCTACACCTTACCTTACCTGGAGTAGGTCACACAGCTATAGGTTTTGGGAACTACATAAGAACTACACAATAAATAAGCAGTTAGGGCAACTTTTCGGAGGCATTATTGGTGTTTAACAAATGTATTGAATGTTTCTAGAAGAGAAAACTACAATGTGGATGACCCCCAGCGGGGTAGTTGCACTGAATCCGTATCATTCCTTTGTTTGTGCTTTCCATACTTCGCTAATAGATATTTGAATGCTTATGTTGATAAGTCACCTAGTCACCACAAAGAGAATGTCTCTTGACCATAATGGAGGTATAACCTTTAGGATTAATTGGTGAACCTTGAACCGGACTACTCACCTGGCTTGGTGACCGAAACTCCTGGTTATTGTCATTCATGTACATGTTGTCACCATCAAACTGTGAACAGAAAAAGAAAAGAAAACAAAACATTTTGTGAATAATAAGCAAGATAGCGGCCGTCCAGAGTGGTGCAGCGGTCTAAGGTACTGCATCGCAGTGCTAGAGGCGTCACTACAGACCCAGGTTCCATCCCATTCTGTGTCACAACCGGCCGTGATCGGGAGTCCCATAGGGTGGCGCACAATTGGCCCAGCATTCGGTCGTCAGTTGAACGTTGTTTCCTCCAACACATTGCTGTGGGTTAAGCGTGCAAGTGTTAAGAAGCGCGGTTTAGGTGGGTCATGTTTCCGAGTACGCCTGACTCGACCTTTGCCTCCCAAGCCCGTTGGGGAGTTGCAGCGATGAGACAAGATTGAAATTGGGAATAAAAAAGGGGGTAAAAAATGTATTTTATAAATAAATAAGCAAGAGCGAGCGAGAGAAGTAGTGATGGCTCTACGGGAGGCAAGGAGCGTGAGTCTAATGACTTTGTCACATTCACTAAACCTCGTTGCGGTGGCTTCGGTAATTACTGTTCGTCAGTGGGGCGGTAATTAGTTGAGCCGAGTGACAAGCGTTGGGCTTCCCCTGTGGGAATGTTCATACCGTGTGTTTGTGTGCATGTGTGTACTGTTTCTCTCTGTGTGTGTGTGTGTGTGTGTGTGTGTGTGTGTGTGTGTGTGTGTGTGTGTGTGTGTGTGTGTGTGTGTGTGTGTGTGTGTGTGTGTGTGTGTGTGTGTGTGTGTGTGTGTGTGTGTGTGTACAATGTCTCTGTGTGCGTGCGTGTCTGAGTGCTGTTGAAGTTAGGTGATTCATGTCTCTCACAGGTAGGTAATAAGGAGTGTTCTAGTCATGGAGAGAACACTTGCTGCAGGTGCCAAAACACTGCTAAGTATGTTTTAATAAAGGATTAATACACAAGTGGGCGTGATTTATTGTGGTTTTAGAACTGCTGTGCTGTGGTCATACAGTAGGTATGAGACGAAGCCAAGGCTTCGCACGCCTCTTGGCCAATCAGATTGCATGGCAGAATGTTATGATATGGCCCTAAATGCCTAAAACTGGACGTACTATAGCGCTATGTTGTTGAAGCTATGTTGTTTTAACTACAGTATGCTGCTATGGTTAGCTTAACTGACTGGTCACTTAAGCTAAGATACTCAGACACAGGCCCGTTTAAGGGCTCTGGGCCAGATAGATCAAGCGTCTCAGAGTAGGAGTGCTGATTTGGGATCAGTTTAGCATTTTTGTTCACAATTAATAAGATTACATTGACAGGGAGGACCTGATCCTAGATCAGTACTACTATTAAGTTGGAATCGTCCTGCCTGTCTGAGGAAAGATTGATGGTAGTGTGCGCAATCACAATAGTCAGTGGTGGAAAAAGTACCCAATAGTCATACTTGAGTTAAAGTAAAGATAACTTCATAGAAAATGACTAAAGTAAAAGTAAAAGGCACCCAGTAAAATTCTACTTCAGTAAAAGTCTAAAAGTATTTGGTTTAAAATATACTTAAGTATAAAAAATAAATGTAATTGCTAAAATATACTTAAGTATCAAAAGTAAAATTATAAATAATTTTTAATTCCTTAAATCAAGCAAAGTAGATGGCACCATTTAAAAAAAATATTTGTTTAGGACAGTCAGTGGCACACTCCAACATTCAGATATCATTTGTGTTTAGTGAGTCCGTCAAATCAGAGGCAGTAGCGATGACCAGGGATGTTCTGTGATAAGTGCGTGAATTGGACAATTTAAGCATTCTAAGCATTCAAAATGTAATGAGTACTTTGGGTGTCAAGGAAAATGTATGGAGTAAAAAGTACAATATTTTCATAAGGAATGTAATGAAGTAAAAGTAAAAGTAGTCAAAAATATAAATAGTAAAGTAAAGTACAGATACCCCAAAAAACTACTGAAGTAGTACTTTAAAGTATTTTTACTTAAGTACTTTACACCAGTGACGATAGTCATCTAAAGACTCATCTTTTAAGAATTGGGAAAGTTCACAAAGCCCAAACTGAGAACACTACAAAAGAATAAGATGGTTGCAATTGTGATGGTGAAAAAAGTGTTATAAATATATTCCCTGTGCAACCTTGGACTCTCCATAGCACTCAGCTCTGTAGTGAAGCGGTTTGATAAACCTTGGACTCTCCATAGCACTCAGCTCTGTAGTGAAGCGGTTTGATAAACCTTGGACTCTCCATAGCACTCAGCTCTGTAGAGAAGCGGTTTGATAAATCTTGGACTCTCCATAGCACTGAGCTCTGTAGTGAAGCGGTTTGATAAACCTTGGACTCTCCATAGCACTCAGCTCTGCAGAGAAGCGGTTTGATAAACCTTGGACTCTCCATAGCACTGAGCTCTGTAGTGAAGCGGTTTGATAAACCTTGGACTCTCCATAGCACTCAGCTCTGTAGTGAAGCGGTTTGATAAACCTTGACAGTGACCTCACCACCCATCGGCTAATACAGACAGTTCATAGACACATATCAACGCCAACTCTCAAACTGCTGTGGAAGTATATTGAAAGTCATGAAGAAGAGCCAATGTTTCTTGTTTATTGACAAAAGTCATTCTTTGCATAGCGCGTGCCATATCGCATAGCTCTGTGTAAAAGGGAACAGACAGACAGCAATGAAAACATGATCAAACTAGACAGCATTCCATTTCAAATTCCAGAGATGTGGAGATACATGGCGATTCAGTGTGTGGTATTTTCCGAGCCAGAAGACATGGACTGAAGGTTTACTACCTAGATAAACAGAAGAAAAATATCAGGGAACACAAATGGGCCACTACAATTAGCTAAGAAAGTATGTCCTGAGAGCACTAATGGATACAATTCCTGAGGGTGAACGAAAACATCCACAATGGAAGACATTAAAAACAATTTCATAAGAGGGGAGAGTGGTAAATAAAGAGAGAGAGATATGATAGATACAGCGCCTTCAGAAAGTATTCACACCCCTTGACTTTTTCCACATTTTGTTGTGTTACAGCCTGAATTTCAATGGTTTACATTTAGATTTTTTTCACTGGCCTACACACAATAGCCCATAACGTCAAAGTGGAATTAATAAAAAAGGAAAATATGAAATGTCTTCATTCAATAAGCATTCAACCCCATTTGTTATGGCAAGCCTAAATATGTTCAGGAGTAAAAATGTGTGTAACAAGACACAATAAGTTGCATGGACTCACTCTGTGTGCAATAATAGTGTTTAACATGATTTTTTAATGAATACCTCATCTCTATAGACCACACATACAATTACAGTGGGGCAAAAAAGTATTTAGTCAGCCACCAATTGTGCAAGTTCTCCCACTTAAAAAGATGAGAGAGGCCTGGAATTTTCATCATAGGTACACTTCAACTATGACAGACAAAATGAGAGAAAAAAAGCCCGAAAATCACATTGTAGGATTTTTTATGAATTTATTTGCAAATTATGGTGGAAAATAAGTATTTGGTCAATAACAAAAGTTTATCTCAATACTTTGTTATATACCCTTTGTTGGCAATGACAGAGGTCAAACGTTTTCTGTAAGTCTTCACAAGGTTTTCACACACTGTTGCTGGTATTTTGGCCCATTCCTCCATGCAGATCTCCTCTAGAGCAGTGATGTCTTGGGGCTGTTGCTGGGCAACACGGACTTTCAACTCCCTCCAAAGATTTTCTATGGGGTTGAGATCTGGAGACTGGCTAGGCCACTCCAGGACCTTGAAATGCTTCTTATGAAGCCATTCCTTCGTTGCCCGGGCGGTGTGTTTGGGATCATTGTCATGCTGAAAGACCCAGCCACGTTTCATCTTCAATGCCCTTGCTGATGGAAGGAGGTTTTCACTCAAAATCTCACGATACATGGCCCCATTCATTCTTTCCTTTACACGGATCAGTCGTCCTGGTCCCTTTGCAGAAAAACAGCCCCGAAGCATGATGTTTCCACCCCCATGCTTCACAGTAGGTATGGTGTTCTTTGGATGCAACTCAGAATTCTTTGTCCTCCAAACACGACGAGTTGAGTTTTTACCAAAAAGTTATATTTTGGTTTCATCTGACCATATGACATTCTCCCAATCTTCTTCTGGATCATCCAAATGCTCTCTAGCAAACTTTAGACGGGCCTGGACATGTACTGGCTTAAGCATGGGGACACGTCTGGCACTGCAGGATTTGAGTCCCTGGCGGCGTAGTGTGTTACTGATGGTAGGCTTTGTTACTTTGGTCCCAGCTCTCTGCAGGTCATTCACTAGGTCCCCCCGTGTGGTTCTGGGATTTTTGCTCACCGTTCTTGTGATCATTTTGACCCCACGGGGTGAGATCTTGCGTGGAGCCCCAGATCGAGGGAGATTATCAGTGGTCTTGTATGTCTTCCATTTCCTAATAATTGCTCCCACAGTTGATTTCTTCAAACCAAGCTGCTTACCTATTGCAGATTCAGTCTTCCCAGCCTGGTGCAGGTCTACAATTTTGTTTCTGGTGTCCTTTGACAGCTCTTTGGTCTTGGCCATAGTGGAGTTTGGAGTGTGACTGTTTGAGGTTGTGGACAGGTGTCTTTTATACTGATAACAAGTTCAAACAGGTGCCATTAATACAGGTAACGAGTGGAGGACAGAGGAGCCTCTTAAAGAAGAAGTTACAGGTCTGTGAGAGCCAGAAATCTTGCTTGTTTGTAGGTGACCAAATACTTATTTTCCACCATAATTTGCAAATAAATTCATTAAAAATCCTACAATGTGATTTTCTGGAGAAAAAAAATCTCATTTTGTCTGTCATAGTTGAAGTGTACCCATGATGAAAATTACAGGCCTCTCTCATCTTTTTAAGTGGGAGAACTTGCACAATTGGTGGCTGACTAAATACTTTTTTGCCCCACTGTATCTGTAAGGTCCCTCAGTTAAGCAGTGAATTTCAAACACAGATTCAAACACCAGGGAGGTTTTTCAATGCCTCACAAAGAAGAGCACCTATTGGTAGATGGGTAAAAACACAAAAAGCAGACATTGAATATCATTTTTAAAATGGAGAAGTTAATAATTGCACTTTGGATGGTGTTTCAATACACCCAGTCACTACAAAATACAGGTGTCCTTCCTAACTCAGTTACCGGAGAGGAAGGAAACCGCTCAGGGATTTCACCATGTGGCCAATGATGACTTTAAAACATTTACAGAGTTTAATGGCTGTGATAAGAGAAAACTGAGGATGGATCAAGAACATTGTAGTTACTCCACAATGCTAACCTAATTGACAGAGTGAAAAGAAGGTAGCCTGTACAGAATTGTTTTATCTCGAAAACATGCATCCTGTTTGCAACAAGGCACTAAGGTAATACTACAAGAAATGTGGCAAAGCAATTCACTTTTTGTTCTGAATACAAAGTGATATGTTCGGGGTAAATCCAATATAACACATTATTGAGTACCACTCTCATATTTTCCACCATAGTGGTGGCTGCATCATGTTATGTATATGCTTATAATCGTTAAGGCCTGGGGAGTTTTTCAGGATAAAAAATAATCTGACTGGAGCTAAGTACTGGCAAAATCCTAGAGGAAAATTTAGTTCAGTCTGCTTTCCACCAAACACTGGGTGCTTAATTCACCTTCAGCCTGGACAATAACCTAAAACACAAGGCCAAATCTACACTGGAGTTGCTTACCAAGACAGTGAATGTTCCTGAGTGGCCGAGTTATAGTCTTGACTTAAATCTGCTTGAAAATCTATGGCAAGACCTGAAAATGGTTGTCTTGCAATGATCAACAACCAATTTGACAGAGCTTGAAGAATTTAGAAAAAAATAATGGGCAAAGATTGCACAATCCAGGTGTGGAAAGCTCTTAGAGACTTACCCATAAAGACGCACAGCTGTAATCGCTACCAATGGAGATTCTAACATGTATTGACCCAGGAGGTTGAATACTTATCTAACTAAGATATATTCATGTTTTATTTGTCTTTTTAAATTTTTTACAAACGTTAAATTAAAAAAAATCCACTTTGACATTACAGAGTATTTTGTGTAGATCGTTGACAGAAAATGGAACTGTAGATAGATAGAAAGATGAGTTACAGACAGAGCAATAGAAAGAGAGAGAGAGAGAAAGAGACAGCGTTCTAAATAGTAGGCATTTTTGGGATGCGAAAATATAATGTTTCATAGTGTGTGAAATTTCTAAAATGTAGTATGTTTTAAATGCCAGGATGTCATACTGTTTCGGTTTTCATCTAGTACGAATTCACTGCATGCTATTGAGGAAGAGAATCGTCTATTCATAACCATAATCAGATTAGGGGATGTGCTGTACCAAAATTAATGAATGGCGGGAAACAACGCAATTCCACATTAGATGACGCATGTTGATATTTGTAGCTTACTGCATACATTTTTACCAAACAGTGTGTTCTAAATAGTACGTCGTTTGATTAGTACACAATATGCAGTTTTAGTAAATAGTAGGCAACATGGATTTCAGACACGGCCGGGGAGAAAGAAAGATACAGAGAAAGGATGAAAGAGAGGGAGAGAAAGAGAGGGATTCACAATTTACACCAAATTATTGCTAGTAATGACTGGGGTAAGAGCAGTGGCCCGAAGCAATGGTTGGTTAATGATGCATTTCAAGGAAACCTTGTGAGGATCTACTTGCTTATTCTAATGAAAACATTAATATTCGTCCCTATAGATTCACCACCCAGACACAAATAAGATGTCTTAATGACACCTCAGTTTCTTGTCTCCAAGAATATATTCAACATATTTTAGCACGGCACAAAACACAATCATAATTATTTTTGGGGTCAAAAGTTTGGACACACCTACTCATTCAAGTTATTATTATTATTTATTTATTTTCTACTATTTTCTACATTGTAGAATAATATTGAAGACATCAAAACTATGAAATAACATATTGAATCATGTAGTAACTAAAAAACTGTTAAACAAATCAAAATATATTTTAGATTCTTCAAAGCAGCCTCCCCTTTCCCTTGATGACAGCTTTGCACACTCTTGGCATTCTCTCAACCAGCTTCATGAGGTAGTCACCTGGAACACCTTGTTAAAAGTTAATTGCATTTATTATTATTATTGAGCCAGTCAGGTAGTATACAGAAGATAAACGAGAACAGTTGAAATGCCAAGCACCTATATTCTGTTCACTTTGAATAGGTAAGATATGTTCAGACATTTATCTTGATGAAATCATAGGCCTATCTCCTTTCAAAACCGCACGACATACATTATGTGAACAACACCTTGATCAATGAGTGGTACAGGGTGATATAATTGTTTCATGAAAGCCTCTCCAGTACATCAACATAAGAGTTTAATTTCATCTATCAAAAACCACTGTAGTCGGCAATTACATAAAGAGGTGAGGCTGGAAGAGACTCAGTCTGGTCTCATGTCAGGTCTCGCAGTACAGTCAACAAATACACCAATTTTTAGATCCTTTTACCCTCTCCTTTTGAAAAATGGATACAAAATGTAAGTCTTTATCTGTGTAATCACAGTCTTGTCTTTTCAACACTGACTTGGGACGATATCTGACGTTCAAATTGAATCCAACCGACTACCAATCATCCAGCAAAAGGCCCCAATACAACAGCAAAAGGTCAGCCATTTTGTGGTTCAACATGGCTGCACATATATTCCAATGTAAGGCTTTTTCTCTGCTCTGCTAGCTCTCCTTGCGCTGCCTCTCTCCCTTTTAAAATGCCAATTTATCCTCGGCAGAATGCTATCAGCGCAGCCATTACTCCACATTCACTGCAGAAACCTCTCTCTCTCTCTCCCTCTCTCCCTCTCTCCCGCTCTCTCTCCCTCCCTCTCCAGTGGGCCCCGGCAGTGCTTCCCCATTTCCGGTCTAATTGTGCATTCGGCCTAGACAAGGGGCTCATTAAGCAGTAATTACACACATGTTGTTTTTGGGAAACATCTCAATTTGGATTGCTTTGCATGGTAATTGTTCAGCAGGGACCGCCACTTGCAATGTTTCCCAGTGTGACATGTGGTGGAGAGAAAAAGAGAGAGAGAGAGACAGGGAGAGTGAGGGAGAGTGTGTATGAGAGATAGAGTGAGAGAGAAATAGGGAGAGAGAGAACAGCATTGTAAATACAACCCATATTTATGTTTATTTATTTTCCCTTTTGTACTTTAACTATTTGCACATAATATGACATTTAAAATGTATTTGTAATGAGTGTAATGTTTCCTGTTAATTTTATTGTTTATTTCACTTTTCTTTATAATCTACTTCACTTGCTTTGGCAATGTTAACAAATGGGGAGAGGGAGACGGGGAGAAAGAGAGACAGGGAGGGACAAAGATGGGAGACGGTGAGAGAGACAGAGATGGGGAGAGAGAGAGAGGGGGAGAGAGAGAGATGGGGAGGGAGAGACGGGGAGAAAGAGAAATGGGGAGAGAAAGCGAAACGGGGAGAGAGCGAGAGAGAGATGGGGAGAAAGAGAAAGAGAGGTAGTCAGAACTAGGTCAGGCCTTACCATCATCGATGAGCGTGGAGCTTCAAAAATAATGAACTTCAACTTTAACTATTTGCACATAATATGACATTTAAAATGTCTTTATTCTTTTGGAACTTTTGCGAGTGTAATGTTTCCTGTTAATTTTATTGTTTATTTCACTTTTCTTTATAATCTACTTCACTTGCTTTGGCAATGTTAACAAACAGGGAGAGGGAGACGGGGAGAAAGAGAGACAGGCAGGTACAAAGATGGGGAGGGAGAGAGAGGGAGGGAGACGGGGAGAAAGAGAGAGACGGGGAGAGATAGAGAGACGGGGAGAGGGAGACGGGGAGAAAGAGCAACAGGGAGGCACAGAGAGACAGGGAGGGAGAGAGAGACAGCGAGGGAGCCGGAGAGAGAGAAAAACAGATGGGGAGAGAGAGAGAGAGAGAGATGGGAGATAGAGACGGGGAGAGAGAGAGACGGAGATGGAGAGAGAGACGGGGAGAAAGAGAGAGCGACGGGGAGCGAGAGAGAGACAGGGAGAGAGAGAGAGACGGGGAGAGAAAGAGACAGGGACAGAGAGAGAGACGAGGAGAGAGAGAGAGAAATGGGGAAAGCGAGATGGGGAAAGAGAGAGACGGGGAGAGAGAGAAACGGGGAGAGAGAGACGGGAGAGAGATAGAGATGGGGAGAGAGACGTGGAGAGAGAGAAACGGGCTGACAGAGAGAGACGGTGAGAGAGACAGAGACGGGGAGAGAGAGAGGGGGAGAGAGAGAGACGGGGAGGGAGAGACGGGGAGGTATTGAGAGACGGGGAGAAAGAGAAATGGGGAGAGAGAGCGAAACGGGGAGAGAGCGAGAGAGAGATGGGGAGAAAGAGATGGAGCGAACTGGGAAAGAGAGCGAGAGAGATTGGGAAAGAGAGAGAAGGGGAGAGAGAGAGGTAGTCAGAACTAGGTCAGGCCTTGCCATCATCGATGAGCATGGAGCTTGAAAAATAATGAACTCACGAGGTGGAAGTAATGTTAACTAGCTTATACATGTAATATTTACAGAGATGTAATGGTAGAACACAATGTTGCTGTCTTTTCATCTTGGCTTGCGCGATTGTTCATTGTTATATTATTTCCTCTTGAATATCAACACAACTTAGACCTGGCTTAAAACTTTATTTACAATCCTTACAAATACTTTATCTGGGTTTGTTTGAGCTCGCCTGGCGCAATGGAACCAATAGAGTAGTTGCAAAAGTGCTAACACTTGGTACTCCAATCAGGCTAAACTAAACACTCAAAGTATTTGAAGATTTCAAATAGTATTCAAACCCAGGTCTGCTATCCCACCATTACACTAAAGAACCCATTCCTCTTGGTGGGCTAGCCAAGCGTGAAACACAAACACCTTGCATAGCCCTACATTACATGACTTCACATTTTACCTTGCAGTATAGGCCTACTGCTGAATGGCAGTAAGAAAACAAATAGGCTGATCGATCAGACCACTCAACTGGGTTGTATTTGAGGCACCAATCAGAAAAAGGACTGAAAAACTGACGACAAGTTGAATGAAGTAAAGTGTTACTGAAATCTCAATCACAGGCGAGGTGGTCTCTGAACCATTAACATTGGTGGCTACAATGTGTCGCAGTTTACCATGGAAGAAGGAAAATATTTTGACAGTGATTTATTTTCTGTCAATTTATATAAGACAATCTATAAAGAGCGAGTGTATGATACTTGTGACTTTAAAAGCTTTTGCCAGTACAGTACACTAACTCTCTAAAAATAATTATCTCACCGAGCGGAATTAACAAGCACTGCTCAGCCATTCTGTGAAGAACGGGGTGCGGTGGAGGGACTCATGCAATATGCATGTCGGTTTGAGCACCCTACTCCTCCATCTTCCTCTTCTCCCTTTCTTTTTCTGTGCAATTAACTAAAGGTCCTCGCCAGCTTCAACCTGAAACAATTCCTGAAACAATGTGTGACTGAGTTTTGAGAGGGCCCAACCTGTCACAAAGAAAAGAAAGAGAAATAAATAAATAAATAAAAATGTTTTATTGCACACACACACACACACACATGCACAGACACACACCCACACATGCACAGACACACACCCACACAGCCGTAAGCCCATAAAGAGTGCAGCCCGTGGCCATGGCGACACACGCTCTGTTGTCGTTAGATAAGGGGAAACAGGGCCTCTTCCTGTGTCTGACTGCTTGATCCTAACTACACAGACAGAGCTGGACCAGCACTGCTAGGTCAAATCCACCAACAGTGCCTCAAATCCACCTTTTGTTTTCTCCTCTCTACCACACAATTCATTTGCACGTGCAAATATTTATTTCTATACCTAGTACACAGATCTATATTACAGATACATTACATGACCAAATGTATGTGGACACCTGCTCGTCCAACATGTCATTCCTAAATCATGGGCATTAATATGGAGTTGGTCGCCCCTTTGCTCCTATAACAGCCTCCACTCTTCTGAGAAGGCTTTCCGCTAGACGTTGGAACATTGCTGCTGGGACTTGCTTCCATTCCGCTACAAGAACATTAGTGAGGTCGGGCACTGATGTTGGGAGATTAGGCCTGACTCGCAGTCGGCATTCCAATTCATCCCAAAGGTGTTCGATGGGGTTGAGGTCAGGGCTCTGTGCAGGCTAGTCAAGTTCCTCCACACCGATCTCGACAAACCATTTCTGTATGGACCTAGCTTTGTCATTGGGGCATTGTCATTCTGAAACAGGAAAGGGCCTTCCCCAAACTGTTGCCACAAAGTTGGAAGAACATAATCGTCTAGAATGTCATTTTATGCTGAGGGGCCTAGCCCGAACCATGAAGAACAGCCCCAGACCATTATTCTCCTTCACCAAACTTTACAAATGGCACTATACATTCGGGCAGGTAGCGCTCTTCTGGCATCCGCCAAACCCAAATTCATCCGTCGGACTGCCAGATGGTGAAGCGTGATTCATCACTCCAGAGAACGTGTTTCCACTGCTCCAGAGTCCAACGGCGGCGAGTTTGACACCACTCCAGCCGACGCTTGGCATTGCGCATGGTGATCTTAGGCTTGTGTGTGCGGCTGCTCAGCCATGGAAACCCATTTCATGAAGCTCCCAACGAATAGTTGCTGACGTTGCTTCCAGATGCAGTTTGGAACTCGGTAGTGAGCGTTGCAACTGAAGCCAGATGATTTTTACGTGCTACACGCTTCAGCACTGGCCGGTCCCGTTCTGTGAGCTTGTGTGGCCTTCCACTTCGCGGCTGAGACGTTGTTGCCCCTAGACGTTTCTACTTCACAATAACAGCACTTACAGTTGACCGGGGTAGCTCTAGTAGGGCAGAAATTTGACGAACTGACTTGTTGAAAAGGTGGCATCCTATGACTGTGCCACGTTGAAAGTCACTGAGCTCTTCAGTAAGGCCATTCTCCTGCCAATGTTTGTCTATGGAGATAGCATGGCCGTGTGCTCGATTATATACACCTGTCAGCAACAGGTGTGGCTGAAATAGCCGAATCCACAAATTTTAATGGGTGTCCAAATACTTTTTTATATATAGTGTATGACTGTCTATAATTATCACTCAACACGAGTTAGTAGGGCGAGTGTCAAACTGTGTGGCATTATACCTGAATCCCACTACAATTTCAATGAAAAACTGTTTTAGTTAACCTTAGGGTCAAACTACTACCAGTAAGCAAGGTTGGCCTAATGCTCCAACAAACTGACTTGAAGACAACAATATTCAACTCTATGACAATAAATACAGAGACTCAAAGAGAATATATTCTGTTGGTAGCATTATTTGGTTGACACATCAATGTAGTGCTAACGCATAAAATAATGTTTTCATTCTAAAATATTGATAATTTAAAGAGCAAAAGAAGGATGACAAACTATGGAGGCGTGTTTTCACTGCAAATATGTAAAAAGAAAATGGCAGCCAGCTGAGACGGTTGTCATCCATCCACTTGCTGTTGCAGTCGAACCACCACAACACAGCCGAGGTTGAACAATAGAGAGATTGAAAGAGAGATTGAAGAGAAAGGCGCTATGGAATGGGGTTGGGTGGGGTGGCGCTAAATAAGGTCTTGTTTTCACTGTGAGCGCGTACAATAGGATAAAAATCTCCCGTTCAAGCAATGCTCACAGGTCAATAGTTGAAAGAAAGATGGAATCAATTTTTGGAGATGTTTTTTTCTTTTTGGTCTATTTGATTTGGCCACTGTGACCATTTTCAACTCCAAGCTTTTCAACTCACTCCCATTATAAAAAATAATAATTTCACAATACTGGTGGATAGAGTTTGGAGTTAAGACAATAGTAGAGAAAAATATGTTCAAAACACAAGGACTAGACAAGATTGAAGCATAAAGAGTATCTAATTCAAAACTACTGCCATAGTATAACAAAAGGCCTCAACAGCCCACAATAGGGGATATGAAATGTAAAATAGCTGTATAATAAATACTGTTTATATGCAGTGAGTCTTCTTGGTCTATGTTTGCAAGTCTTTTATGTGTGTGAGGGTGCATGCATCTGTGTGTGCTTATTCATGAGCTTGAGTGTCTGTTGCTTTGACAGTGTGAACAAGGATGTGTGTATACATGAGAGAAAGTGAACATGTGAGTAAAAGAGCCCTTATAAAACGTCCCCCTGCGTCCCCTGGAAAATGTGTTTCACCCAATCTGTCTTTACCCATCCAGCCACCATGGCCTCTGACAGCCCACCTATTAACCTGTGTCGGGGGAAAACTTAGAATTAATGAGCAAAATATAACTAGCCTGCCACTCTAGTCTTAGCATGAACAGGGGATAAGGGGACTTCCTTAGGTTCAACTGTGTTAGCTCATATACTGTAGTGTGGGCTAACCTGTGAACTATCAGAAACCTAAACATGAGCATGCATAGGGTAACAAGTGGAGAGGTAGATAAACACTGAACACAGACACTGAACGCCACACGCAAGCACACATGGACACACACACACACACACACACACACACACACACACACACACACACACACACACACACACACACACACACACACACACACACACACACACACACACACACACACACACACACTGACACATAAAACAAACAATTGGTATATCTACAGCACCCATCCACAGACACACATTCAAATGTAATGGTAAGGTGCAGCCATGGAGGGGGAAGGGGATGGTGTGAGTGTGAGTGGGTGTCTGCCATTTCTTTGTTTGTGTGTGTGTTTGTGGGTGTATGTATGTGTGCACGTGTGTGTGCACGTTTGTGTGCGTGTGTACACGTGTGTGTGTGTGTGTGCGCGCGCGTGTGTGTATGTGTCTGTGAGGTTTCTCTGGCAGGGTAGAGGATGTACAGCAGAACCCACTTTTAACTGAATCTGGCAAACAGCGATGGGGAGATGAAGGGCAGAGTGAATGTCACATTACCCCAGCTCTTTGCCTCTGCTCGCCGCAACATCAGATAACGGCAGTGGGGGGGGGGACGTCAGTTTTTCTCTAGCATATAATTGGTTATCTGAATGCGATCTACTGCTCTCGTGCCTACCTGCACCATATATATGAACGTATGAAAGAGAAAAGGAATAGAAAGAAGAGAGGGGAAAAAAGCGCAGCTGAAGTTTTGACTGTTCTGGCAACAAGAAATCATTACCAGCAAGGGAAGCGTATCAGTCTATTTACATCTCGGGCTTCTTTTCTCCCTGCATGGTTCCGTGTGAAAACAACCGAGAACAACCACGGGGGAAACATAAGGGATGGTTACATTGACTACTAGAGTGTTTGGAGTCTCGATGAGTACGGAGCAGTGTGTGTGTGCTTTAAATATGATTTCCATATTTACTATCAATGGGAACCCTCTAGAATATAAATAATTGGAGCACAAGAACAATATAAACATACTCTCAGGGCAACTTCCAGTGAGATGTACTACAAAAATGACCCGGCCGTATAAAACGTCACAAAGATCCGTTGAGAAATCCCTACATGTGTTTATGACCATGATATCCTATTAAATGTATAATAGACAACATAAGTAGAACATACAAGAGCATATTAGCTAACCTGCTACTTGTTCTCTATGGTAAATAAATAAACGGTGTGTGTACCTGCCCTGCATATAAGTGCCTCTGGGTTTGCTTGTTGGCATGCTGGAGGACCACTAATGTGCTAACTCTAGAGTCTAGGGAGTGTTAATGCATGGATCACAACCTTCTGAACCTACAAGGGGCTCAGTACCAACCCCTGGGGTACACCCTCTGGGGCTTTAGCATAGAGGTAGGACGTTAGGGGGGCCTTAGCCATATCTCACCCCAGCAGTGGGCAGTCTTTTCCCAGCTGGGTTGGAGCCTGGGGGTGGGGTACCGTGGAGGAGGTGAACACCTCTTCCACCCGCACCGTACCGGGCCTGTGGTGAGAGAGACAGGAGGTAGAGAGAGAACAGAAGGAGGGGGAGGAAAGGAGAGGGAAGCCCTTTAGATCGGCGTTACAAGCAGGGCATTTTCAAAAGGAATATATCAAGCCCCAAAATATCCTCCCCTCTCTCACCCTTCCCTCCCCATGCATGCAGGGGGAGCCGAGGGGTAATGACATGGGTCTCAAACAGTGGTTCCATACAGTGCCACACTGCACGGGAAGAATGGAGCTTAATGAGCTGACATCCTCCGCCACCCCCTTACCGCCCTCTTCCCGGTGCCCCCCAATTCCCAGAAGAGTGTCGGGATGAACACTGACACAGAGCCAAGGCTTTGGAGACTAGGGAAGAGCCATGGAGATCCCAGGCCTCATAGTAGTGGCTGTCTGACCAAACTAGAGCAGTCTATACGGGTTAGGATGAATGATGGGAAAGAGGGATCACTTTGAACTGTAACTAGAGAGGATACATAATCAAACGTACATACACAAACACACACACATGAGAACAAACACCTCACTCACAGGCACGAACACACGCACACACACACACAAACAACCAAACCCACAAAAACACACATGAGAACACACACTACACACTCACAGACACACACATAGGCCTACAATCACACACACACAACCACCACACATGCACAGACCAACACGTTTCATAATGTATGCACACCTCTGAGCACCACACTTACGCACATCTACCAACACAACACTGCTTTACTGTAAAGCAGTTTGGAACACAATTTGTGAAGCCGAGGCACACATACCGAAACCCGGGCCTCAAAACGTGGTGTGGCTGTGGCCTATCACCTTAAAGGACACTGCAAAATAACCAATCGAGGCATTGACAGCTCCCCCATTTCTCGTTTGTCACATGGTTTGTGGGTGAATAAAATGTTAAATAAAGTCTCAGCGGCCGGTGTTGCATCACCGGAAACTGAAGATGCCACCCCCACAATGGTACTGCTGAGACTCAATGTAAAAGTACCGTGGTGATACAAAGAGAGAATGCGAGAGACAAGGGAAAAAAACACGAGACAAAGAGAGGTGAAACCTTCATAAAACTCATATGGGTTCGCAAACGGTTAAGAAATTAGCCTGGTGTTAGCTAATGTAAACAAACTCCATTTGCGAGATCCTCCCTGAGGTAAAAATGAAAGAAGAAAAAAAGACGCTGATTCACTCAGCGTTGGCAGAGGGTAGATGTGTTTGTTTGCCAGTGAGGCTTCCCCTAGGAGAGCTGGCGCGTGTGAGCCCTGGCTACTCATCTACCGGCCTGTCGCCTGCCTGGTTCAATGAGGAACTCCATTACCCCCTATTGGGAGAACAAGTGGATCAATCCAAGTGGGGCCCAAAATGGAAATCATTTTTAAGAAACTCTTCAAATACAATTTCTTTGAACCTTTGAAGAAGGTTTTACTTGCAATGTTTGTATGATATGGTTACCTCTCATTATTTGAAAGCACTTATTGTAGGTCTCTATGAACAAGAGTCTCCTTTATAACTAAAATATAAATGTTAAAAATAATGGGTGTAGTTAGAAATATAGAAGGCACAGGAGATAGAGGACATACCAAGCTATCCTCTGTACTAGACAAAGACGAGACAGAGGGCAACATCACATTTTATCAATTTGAAACAATATGGAGCTGATTGGGTTGTTTTAAAGGCCCATAGCGAATCTTTCTAGTGAGCAATTTGTCGGAGGGCTGTACATTTTTTATAATCTTAACTGGAAAGCCCTAGGAACACAAACTTTATAAAATAATAAGAGGCTAATTTCACCTTGGTGATACACTTTCCAAGCCACTCAATTATTTACAGTTAATGAATATTGCCTCGGGTTACATTTCTTTCAAAGTATCAAAGATCCCTATGAGACAGTAAATCATCTCTGTAAAATACTTCACTAGACTGGTTCAATTATACCCGGTTTAGCAAATATGACTAACACAAGCAGATGTTTGCTTCCATGTCATCTCTTTTCGATACCAGGCGACTCCGTGATGCTGGCCTTCTAGGCAGAGTTCCTCTGTCCAGTGTTTGTGTTCTTTTGCCCATCTTAATCTTACATTTTTTTTGGCCAGTCTGAGATTTGGCTTTTTCTTTGCAACTCTGCCTAGAAGACAAGCATCCCGGAGTCGCCTCTTCACTGATGATGTTGAGACTGGTGTTTTGCGGGTACTATTTAATGAAGCTGCCAGTTGAGGACTTGTGAGGTGTCTGTTTCTCAAACTAGACACACAAATGTTCATGTCCCCTTACTCAGTTGTGCACCGGGGCCTCCCACTCTTTCTATTCTTGTTAGAGCCAGTTTGCGCTGTTCTGTGAAGGGAGTAGTACACAGCGTTGTATGAGATCTTCAGTTTCTTGGCAATTTCTCGCATGGAATAGCCTTCATTTCTCAGAACAAGAATAGACTGAAAAGTTTCGAAGAAAGTCCTTTGTTTCTAGCCATTTTGAGCCTGTAATCGAACCCACAAATGCTGATGCTCCAGATTCTCAACTAGTATAAAGATAGCCAGTTGTATTGCTTCTTTAATCAGTAGCTGTGCTAACATAATGGCAAAAGGGTTTTCTAATGATTAATTAGCCTTTTAAAATGATAAACTTGGATTAGCTAAAACAACGTGCCATTGGAACACAGGAGTGATGGTTGCTGATAATGGGCCTCTGTACGCCTATGTAGATATTCCATAAAAAATCTGCCGTTTCCAGCTACAATAGTCATTTACAACATTAACAATGTCTACACCTTATTTCTGATCAAATTGATGTTACTTTAATGGACAAAAAAAATAGCTTTTCTTTAAAAAACAAGGACATTTCTAAGTGACCCCAAACCTTTGAACGGTAGTGTATATATATCACTGAGTTAATAAAGCTGCATACAAACATGGTCTCTTTTTTGCTTTCTTAAGTAAGGCAGCTCCAAAATCCAGGTGTTTCAGCCCAGGCCAGTGCTTCTGTGTTGGGGCAAGCCAGCAGAAAATACGGAGCGTTGCGCCATGATTGGCTCAGTGTTCTGTCACTCATGGGGAAACTACGTCACCGCAAAGTAGGAGAGACCTCGAGAATTCGAGCCCTTTGGGTATTGACATAGAAATACATTAGAAGTGCCCATCCAAGAAGGCTCAAGGTCATTGGGCACAGATAAAATTACGTCAAATCACGTTATATGTACAGTAGCTTCGATTGAACTGATCGTGTGAACATCATACTTTCAAAATCTTAGCTAGCAGTCAGCATCATGAATCAAGTCAACAATCTACTGGCAAATCCTTTTCAATCCTTGTCATATGAAGATAAGTAATGAAGAGAAATTATAGATAAAACGTATCGGTGCACATCGGCCATTGGACATAAACTTTACACAAGAAGTTGGGAATCGCAAATTCAACAATGAGTGGTTTGGAAGGAAGTGAGCACAACAAGGTGAGTCCGAAAATGTATTGTATGCTGCTGCATAATTGATGTAATATGCCAGGGAGATATGTATACTGTAGCTAAGAAAGTAATACTAAGCGTATGTGGTGTAGCAAGCTGTTAGTAGCCCATGTGCCTCACGCTAATAATTTGGTCCCTTTTTCCCTCTTTCGCCTATTGTTCTGACTTGGTGGTGCACGTGCACTGTAGCCTATAGCCTGTTTTAGAGAAATGTAATCATTGAATATTGTCTGCTTATATGGCCCGTTATTTACCCTACGGGTCTAACTTGGTGTACAGGGAGAATACTGTAAGAACGGCCCATGTTCTGAATTCGGTCTCTGTACATTTCAAAAGTGTTGAACAAATAGTTATATTGACAACGTCCATCCTAGCTCGCTCATTAATGCCTTAATCGAAATTACAGATTGCCTCTTATCCGCTCGTCATTCCCTTACGCCATAGTTTGCAGATTTACATGTTTTTTAAATTTATTTAACTAGGCAAGTCAGTTAAGAACAAATTCTTATTTACAATGACAGTCTACCAGGGAACAGTAGGTGCATCAATACCAGTATACCACCGAGTAGGTTAACTGCCTTGTTCAGGGGCAGAACAACAGATGTTTAACTTGTCCGCTCTGGGATTCAATCCAGCAACCTTTTGGTTGCTGGCCCAATGCTCTAAGGCTATCTACCCCCCAATGGTGGTTTCAAATGTGGTTTCAATTGTCAGTAGAAACCACATTTATTTTTATTTATTTAAACAAGTCAGCCATATCAGCTATGTTTTTTTAAAAGGCAGTACTGTTTCGCTGCCAGACAAGGCTCTGCTGATAGCCAGGTGTAGCAGTGGTAAGGTGTTGGTACTGCTGTTGGGACTCTTCTGTTGTGACAGCTTTATGTTGGCCCTAACAGTTTGTGGGCACCGTTATAGTGCAATTAATGTATTGTTAAGTGTTGTGGCTTTGCTGACATGCATAATTTGTTTTTGCCCCACCAAGATTTACATGCTCAAATCGCCGCTGTTCCTGTCACTCAAACTCTAATTCAAATGCTACATCCTGTGCAGTGGCCAATTCAATTGCAATTTCAACTTATGAGTTGAATGGGAGTCAATTCCAAAATTCTGAATTAAGCACAACCCTGGCACACATACTATTTGAAATAATTTCAAATACTTTATCTGTGCTTGATTGAGATAGCGTGGCTTATCTGACCAACAGAACAATCCCAACAAGTTCAATTAGAGAGGAATCCAGCCCCTCGTGGACCAATGAAGTGAATGATGCTGTAATGTCTTACAGTATCTTTTCATACAGCTACTTTTCTTTGGGGACCCTGCGGCTCTCTTCACTGAAGTGTTTGTAACATGTTTGCAATGCAAAACGTCATAATAATGAGTGACAAAGTTATGTCAGTGGGACTGGGCGGTATACCGGTATTGATGCACGGACCGGTTTGAGTTTTCACTTTACTTTCTAATAACAGTATTTGAATGTTTGGTTTGTTAAATGTGATGTGCCGTGTGTAACATCAATTTTTATAGTTTACTAAGGTACTTGACTCATCTCTCTCCATGCCGCTTTCCACACAGACCTAGCCCCACTCAAGGAGCGCATTTGTTGTTTCTCAACCACGAGACACTTGCGTTCTGCTGTTTTTACTTTGCTTCTTAATATAAATCCACTAGCATTCTATAATTACACTATTAGTTTGTGTTTCTTACATCTACAAACAGCTAGTTTGTATTTTCTTAGTAAGTTGGGTCTAAATCTTGTTAGCCGCTAATGCTAATTGCTAGCTAGCTAATAAATGTACTGAATCAGAGTAAACGTAATTAGCTATACAGCCTGATAATACCAGTGATGGTGTAGACGTAAATCAGCATATTGTTTGTGCAACAGTATCTTTTAAATCAAAGAGGAATACGCAAAGCAAGAAAATGTTCTTCTTCATCTTCTTCTGTGGGTTTTATGGCGGACTACAACACAAAAAGATCTATTGCCGCCACCAACTGGACGGGTTGAAAAAACAAGGAAAATAAATAAATCCATACGTGATATGGAAAACTAACTTAATCCACCCAAATAAAAAAAGTACATTGACAAAACAAAACAAAACTCCCACTTCTTCCTTCTTTTAAATCTCCATATCTCCCTTCTCAGGCTCTAGGGCCTGAGAGAGTGGTACGGCTTGTGACAATACTCCATGCAACTCATCCGCCGAGAGATCTTTCTGTCCCAGGAACCACTACGCCGCAACCACAATGATATCGACCTCAATCTCTTTCACCCTTGTCGGGCATTCCAAAGACATTGCTTCACGGTTCCCACCACAATTGCAACATGTCACATTTTCAGCACTTTTAAAATACATGACATAGCCTGGTTCCTCTCTAGGTTTCTTCCTCGGTTCTGGCCTTTCTAGGGAGTTTTTCCTAGCCACCGTGCTTCTACACCTGCATTACTTGCTGTTTGGGGTTTTAGGTTAGGTTTCTGTACAGCACTTTGTGACATCAGCTGATGTAAGAAGGGATTAATAAATACATTTTATTTGATTTGATGACATGCAAACACTTGAAACATGTCCAAAAGCTTTACAGTGATCCTGCTGCATTGGTCTTGGGATAAATGCTTAGTCTCTGTAGTTTATATACCTCAACTGCACTTGAGTAGGGAGAGACTCCATATCAAAAAACAAAAGAACTGATAGACTCTTCACTTTTTAATCATTCACAACCCGATTCATCCAACGTGCATCAATCACTCCAGGAATATTTTTCATCTCTTTAACATTGACTTCCTATGAGACGCCAGATATTACCCCCTTGAGGGATGCCCTGTTCTGAAGAGACACACACGACATGTCTAACTTCTCAAATCGGATGAGACGCAAAACACGTTCCTTCTGATCCTCAGAACAACAAAAAATCTAAACAAGCCGCCTCTCGTGATCCTCGGAGCCTTCACTTTTCCCAGCACTCTCTCCACCAGTTTGGCTATCTCAAATGGATTCTTCAAGATTGGTAATCCAATCAGCTGCTCCTCATTAATAAACCGTACTCCTTCAAGATATGAAGGTCATTCTGAGGACTATACACTACTTGGCTACGTTTTCCATTCTTTTGGACAATATTCCAATTCTCCTGTATTCTACCGCCATTAGATTCACAATCCACATCAGCGTCCGCTTCAACCATCTTAGATGCATGAAATTGTCGACGGTCAATCAGCGATTGATTAAAATACTCAGCCTTCTTATACGCTACCACAGCTGCAAGCTGATGCAAGAATATGTTAGCTACATGAAGTAGCTAAGAGAAAACAGTCAATGTAGCCAAAGATTATAGGGTAGCTGTTTAGTCCCCTTGCTTTTTTCAATCTTTACTAACGACATGCCACTGGCTTTGAGTAAGGCCAGTGTGTCTATGTATGCGTATGACTTAACACTATACACGACAAATACTACAGCGACTGAAATGACTGCAACACTTAACAAAGAGCTGCAGTTAGTTTCAAAATGGATAGCAAGGAATAAGTTAGTCCTAAATATTTCCAAAACTAAAAAGCATTGTATTTGGGACAAATCATTCACTAAACCGTAAACCTCAACTACATCTCGTAATGAATAATGTGGAAATTGAGCAAGTTGAAGTGACTAAACTGCTTGGAGTAACCCTGGATTGTAAATGGTCATGGTCAAAACATATTGATACAACAGTAGCTAAGATGGGGAGAAGTCTGTCCACAATAAAGCGCTGCTCTGCCTTCTTAACAACACTGGCAGGTCCTACAGGCCCTGGTTTTGTCGCACCGAGACTACTGTTCAGTATGTGATCAGGTGCCACAAAGAGGGACTTGGGAAAATTGCAGTTGGCTCAGAACAGGGCAGCACGGCTGGTCCTAAAAAGTACACGGAGAGCTAACAATAATGACGTGCATGTCAATCTCTCATGGCTCAAAGTGGAAGAGAGATTGACTTCTTCATTACCTGTTTTTGTAAGAGGTGCTGAATAGCTGAATGTACCGAGCTGTCTGTTTAAAATACTAGCGCACAGCTCGGACACCCATGCATAAGACATGCCACCAGAGGTCTCTTCACATTCCCCAAATCCAGAACAGACTATGGGAGGCGCACAGTACTACATAGAGCCATGACTACATGGAACTCTATTCCACATCAGGTAACTGATGCAAGTCGTAGAATCAGATTTAAAAAGCAGGTAAAAATAGATTGTAAATTAAAGATTTAAAAAATCTAAAATAATTATTATATTATTGATTGATTGACTATGACTTTTCAAATCACCCGGTATTGCTATCTGCATCGTTAGTTCTAGATAAATGTTGCAATTCTTCAGCCATTCCTGGACTTGTGACCAAAAACAAGCTAAATATGGACAGTACCAAAATAAATGATCTAATGACTGCCTCCTCACAGCAAAATCTGCAGAGCAGGGAAGATTGTAGATATATAGATATATATATATTAGAGGTCGACCGATTATGATTTTTCAACGCCGATACCGATACCGATTATTGGAGGACCAAAACAGGCCGATGCCGATTAATCGGCCGATTTTTTTAATTTATTTGTAATAATGACAATTACAACAACACTGAATGAACACTAATTTTAACTTAATATAATACATCAATAAAATCAATTTAGCCTCAAATAAATAATGAAACATGTTCAATTTGGTTTAAATAATGCAAAAACAAAGTGTTGGAGAAGAAAGTAAAAGTGCAATATGTGCCATGTAAGAAAGCTAACGTTTAAGTTCCTTGCTCAGAACATGAGAACATATGAAAGCTGGTGGTTCCTTTTAACATGAGTCTTCAATATTCCCAGGTAAGAAGTTTTAGGTTGTAGTTATTATAGGAATTATAGGACTATTTCGATTTGTATTTCATATACCTTTGAATATTGGATGTTCTTATAGGCACTTTAGTATTGCAAGTGTAACAGTATAGCTTCCATCCCTCTCCTTGCCGCTACCTGGGCTCGAACCAGGAACACATCGACAACAGCCACCCTCGAAGCAGCGTTACCCATGCAGAGCAAGGGGAACAACTACTCCAAGTCTCAGAGCGAGTGACGTTTGAAACGCTATTAGCGCGCACCCCGCTAACTAGCTAGCCATTTCACATCGGTTACACCAGCCTAATCTCGGGAGTTGATAGGCTTGAAGTCATAAACAGCGCAATGCTTGAAGCATTGTGAAGAGCTGCTAGCAAAATGCACGAAAGTGCTGTTTGAATGAATGCTTACGAGCATGCTGGTGCCTACCATCGCTCAGTCAGACTGCTCTATCAAATCATAGACATAATTATAACATAATAACATACAGAAATACGAGCCTTAGGCCATTAATATGGTCGAATCCGGAAACTATCATCTCGAAAACAAAACGTTTATTCTTTCAGTGAAATACGGAATCGTTCCGTATTTTATCTAACGGGTGGCATCCATAAGTCTAAATATTCCTGTTACATTGCACAACCTTCAATGTTATGTCATAATTACGTAAAATTCTGGCAAATTAGTTCGCAATGAGCCAGGCGGACCAAACTGTTGCATATACTCTGATTCTGCGTGCAATGAACGCAAGAGAAGTGCTCTACAACATGCTCTACGACATTCGCAGAGTACGACCCTGCCTCACACAGGAAGCGGCGCAGGTCCTAATCCAGGCACTTGTCATCTCCCGTCTGGATTACTGCAACTCGCTGTTGGCTGGGCTCCCTGCCTGTGCCATTAAACCCCTACAACTCATCCAGAACGCCGCAGCCCGTCTGGTGTTCAACCTTCTCTCACGTCACCCCGCTCCTCCGCTCTCTCCACTGGCTTCCAGTTGAAGCTCGCATCCGCTACAAGACCATGGTGCTTGCCTACGGAGCTGTGAGGGGAACGGCACCTCCGTACCTTCAGGCTCTGATCAGGCCCTACACCCAAACAAGGGCACTGCGTTCATCCACCTCTGGCCTGCTCGCCTCCCTACCTCTGAGGAAGTACAGTTCCCGCTCAGCCCAGTCAAAACTGTTCGCTGCTCTGGCACCCCAATGGTGGAACAAACTCCCTCACGACGCCAGGTCAGCGGAGTCAATCACCACCTTCCGGAGACACCTGAAACCCCACCTCTTTAAGGAATACCTAGGATAGGATAAAGTAATCCTTCTAACCCCCCCCCCCCCCCCCCTTAAAAGAGTTAGATGCACTATTGTAAAGTGGTTGTTCCACTGGATATCATAAGGTGAATGCACCAATTTGTAAGTCGCTCTGGATAAGAGCGTCTGCTAAATGACTTAAATGTAAATGTAAATGTAAGTGACACAATTTCACCTGGTTAATATTGCCTGCTAAGCTGGATTTCTTTTAGCTAAATATGCATGTTTAAAAATATATACTTCTGTGTATTGATTTTAAGAAAGGCATTGATGTTTATGGTTAGGTACACGTTGGAGCAACGACAGTCCTTTTTCGCAAATGCCACCGCATCGATTATATGCAACGCAGGACACGCTAGATAAACTAGTAATATCATCAAACATGTGTAGTTATAACTAGTGATTATGATTGATTAATTGTTTTTTATAAGATAAGTTTAATGCTAGCTAGCAACTTACCATGGCTTCTTACTGCATTCGCGTAACAGGCGGGCTCCTCGTGAGGCAGGTGGTTAGAGCGTTGGACTAGTTAACCGTAAGGTTGCAAGATTGAATCCCTGAGCTGACAAGGTAAATATCTGTCGTTCTGCCCCTGAACAAGGCAGTTAACCCACCGTTCCTAGGCCGTCATTGAAAATAAGAATGTGTTCTTAACTGACTTGCCTAGTTAAATAAAGGTGTAAAAAAAAAAAATCGGCAAAATCGGCGTCCAAAATTACCGATATCCGATTGTTATGAAAACTTGAAATCGGCCCTAATTAATCAGCCATTCCGATTAATCGGTCGACCTCTAATATATATATATATATATATATATATTCTATTGGTAGCAAGAATTTTGTATAATAATTTAAATAGAAAAATTCAAAGTTTTGAATCCGTCGTTGTTTTGCGTGTCAATTTATAAACCATGTGCCATGGAATAGGTACATCGAAAATCTCTCCCCAACTATTTTGCAATTTATTTGGCACAGCTGTCAATTTTTGGGTCCTTAAATGAAATTGGTATTTGTTTTAATTTATCACAATTTTCTTTAACCAATGATGGTCTTTAATGCAGGGCCGACAGACAAGTTCCTTACTTTTTACCCTTCTACTTGCCTCTTCCATTTTTGTGATAATGCTGCAATTAGTCGGTTGTATTTTGGGTAGAGCAGAGATTTTCATATGTCTGTGTTTGCTGCATGTGTGACATAACTCCACCAGTCCTATTTATGATATAATTTACAAAAAGTATACCTTTTTTAAACATTTCATTGAAAAATATGTTTTTTTTAATCAATTAGTATTTTTGAGTTTAACCACAATATTTGTTGTATTATTTGTTCTGTCTTTTCAGTTGGATAAACTGAAATTGCAACAAACTTTCTAAGGCTTGTTTAAAAAATAACAATATTTTGGAGATTATTTAGTTTTCAAACATCCGAAAGTGAGCAATTGTAATCTGAATGAAGGGGAAAAGTCCAAACATGGGGTGAGACATTCCTACCAATTTACTAGAGAACCATTTCGGATGTAAGTGTAACTTTTGTATGACTGATGCCTTTAGTGAGAGGTCTAATGCTTTAATATTTCATAATTTCTGCCCTACGAATTCATATTCATCATATAAATAGGCACTTTTAATTTTAGCTGGCTTACCATTCCAAATAAAATATAATATTTTTTGTTCATATAATTTAAAAAGCAGCTGTAGGCAAAACCATAAGCAAATACGTAAACTGTGATATGACTAAAGAGTTAATCAGGGTGATTTTTCCACAAATAGTCAGGTATTTTCCTTTCCATGGTAGCAAGATTTTATCTATTTTTGCTAACTTTCTATAAAAATGTATTGGAGTGAGATCATTTCTTTCTTTCGGGATTTGTATACCGAGTATGTCCACATCCCCATCAGACCATTTTATTGGTAAACTACACGGTAATGTAAAAGTAAACATTTTGTGATCCAATACGTAATATAGTTCACTTATCATAATTTGGTTTTAATCCAGAGAGGTTAGCAAAATTATCTAGATCCTCTATGAGGCTGTGGTGTCACGTTCCTGACCTTATTTCCTTTGTTCAGTCTTTGTTTAGTTGGTCAGGACGTGAGCTGGGTGGGCATTCTATGTTATGTGTTTCTATGTTTAGTTTAGGGTTGTCTAACTAGCCTGATATGGTTCTCAATCAGAGGCAGGTGTTTTACGTTGTCTCTGATTGGGAACCATATTAAGGTAGGCTGTTCTCACTGTTTGTTTGTGGGTGATTGTTCCTGTTCGTGCGTTCATTGTTTTTCATTTGTTCACATGTTCAGGACTGTTAGCGTCGTTGGTTTCGTTTTGTTTATTGTTTTGTTCGTCTAGAAAAGTATTCTAATAAATATGGATACATACCACGCTGCGTTTTGGTCCTCCGATCCTTCTAACTTGTCCTCCTCAGACGAGGAGGATTACGACGGCCGTTACATGTGGAGGGATTCTAATTGTGGTTTTAAAAGAAAACATGGATCATCATCTTTGTTTTTAAGCCACAGATTTCTAATCCCTTAATATTATTCTTGGATCTAATTTTAACAGCAAACATTTCGATGGCAATAATAAATAGGTATGCCGATAGTGGACAACCTTGTTTTACTCCTCTTGACAGTTTAAAACTTTCTGAGATGTAGACATTATTTACTATTTTACACCTAGGGTTACTATACATAACTTTAACCCATTTTATAAGAGATTCTCCAAAATTTTAATATTCTAGGCATTTATATATAAACCCCAGTACCAAAGTCTCTAGGAGACAGAACGCGTCTCCTTCCTGAGCGGTATGACGGCTGCGTGGTCCCATGGTGTTTATACTTGCGTGCTATTGTTTGTACCAATGAACGTGGTACCTTCAGGCGTTTGGAAATTGTTCCCAAGGATGAACCAGACTTGTGGAGGTCTACAATTGTTTTTCTGAGGTCTTGGCTGATTTCTTTTGATTTTCCCACGATGTCAAGCAAAGAGGCACTGAATTTGAAGGTAGGCCTTGAAATACATCCACAGGGTCATTGACATTGAGGGTCATATTTGATCCACAGGGTCAAATACATCCACAGAGTCATTGACTCAAATGATGTCAATTAGCCTATCAGAAGCTTCTAAAGCCGTGGCATAATTTTCTGGAATTTTCCAAGCTGTTTAAAGACACAGTCAACTTAGTGTATGTAAACTTCTGACCCACTGGAATTGTGATACACTGAATTATGAGTGTACCATGATATTTGCATTGCTACTAAGTAAATCTCCAATTGGTCCGCACTATTCCACCCGCTAAAATCCCTCCTCATCCTGAGTTGGGTTGTCATCCCAATGCCCGGCAGACCACCCCCAACCCCCCGGATCCCATAGCCCCGGAGAGACCACGACCCATCCTTTGAAAAGAGCACACAGTGCCACCCACAGAACAGAAGCAGAACAACCGCCAAATGCATTTCCATCGACCTCACATCGATTTGAATTATATATAGCCATTAAATATATATTTTTTTAAATCCTGTTTATCTTATTTTCCATAATTAGCTATTAATATTTGATGTAATGTAGGCAATTTATGCAAAGGATTTTTACCTCTCACCAGTCTCGCCATTACCAAAATTACATTATGGCAAGCAATTATTATATAAGCAAACAATTATTGTGAATCATCCTATATTGTCCCTAAAATCTTATACTCCATCGCAACAGTTGTGGGATACACACCCACCCACACACTCATACACACTCATACACACTCAACCCCTTTCCCCCACAACAACCATAGACTCAGTCTCTCAACAGTTGCACCATCCCAGAGCCCAACTCAAGAAAGGTCTTGATTTATGAATGCATATACAGTTGCAGCTGTATGAGAAGGCCTGCAAAACTGTGCAAAAAATGGGCAGAAATGGGGAGATTTGATTAACCATTGTCACATCCTAGATGATGGAGGTCAGTTATACCCCCTTCCCCTGAAACCCCCACAACATGGTCCCCCGTATTGACCATATTCTCAAGCATCTCCGTGCAGTCAGACCTTTGATTTTGTGCCACCAGGGCCAGAATAATATCCTCCCTCTCTGAATGTCTGAGTGTGACCCCCTCCCCATGGGTTACTACAGCTAGTGTTGCCAGCACTGCCACGGCCTGGGTGAGGGCACCTCACCGGAATCCCCACCGGCTAGGTACAAGGTCGTCAAGGTTCTCATTAGCAGCTTTGAGAATTTCCTTGTATATTATGCTCTCCCTTCAGGGGGCTTTGGCTTTGCAGGACCGGCCCTGCCAAGCAGGCTCAGAATCTTGAGGGGGCGGTGCTGCTCTAGGTCTCTGACTGCATTTTGGCTGCATACAGGTGCTTACAGCAGGCCCATAAAACAGTTAGGGACTTCTCCTTAGTATCTGGGTCATTTAGGTGCGTGTCTAGGGTATAGGGTTGTGGACCATTCCATCAATATAGGACCATAAATAAATACATTAGATGTATAATTTATATTTTAAAAATTCAATGCTGTTCCACCATGATAGGACAATAAATAAATACATAAATAAGATATAATAATTATAAGTATAATTCATTATAAAATGTATATCCCTCATCTGAACAACATTAAAAGCTCTCTCACAACCCCTGCTCACAGCAAAACATTGGCTCTGAGATATGCAAACATTTCCTTTCTCATTCAACGCCACACTTTCCCAAACACCAAAAAACACACACCACACCATCCATCCACACATACCGTGCCTTCTGTTTACTGAGCTTTTATCTTGGTTCCTACTCTGTCACAATACCTCCTCCCTTTTATTTTCATTCATTGTCCTGTCAAACAACACTGTATTCAAAGTGATTTAAATCAAATCAAATTTGATTTGTCTCATGCACCAAATACAACAGGTGTACACCTTACTGTGAAATGCTTACATACAAGCCCTTAACCAACAATGCAGTTTTAAGAAAATGAGAGTTAATAAAAGATTGACTAATTAAACTAAAGTAAAAAAAGTTACACAATAAAACAACAATGAGGTTAGAAACAGGGGGTACCGGTACCGAGTCAATGTGCGGGAATACAGGTTAGTCGAGGTAATTGAGGTAATACTGGGTTGGCGCCCCCCCTTGGTTTGTGCTGTGGTGGAGATCTTTGTGGGCTATACTCAGCCTTGTCTCAGGATTGTAAGTTGGTGGTTGAAGATATCCCTCTAGTGGTGCGGGGGCTGTGCTTTGGCAAAGTGGGTGGGGTTATATCCTTCCTGTTCGGCCCTGTCCGGGGGTATCATCGGATGGGGCCACAGTGTCTCCTGACCCCTCCTGTCTCAGCCTCCAGTATTTAAGCTGTAGTAGTTTATGTGTCGGGGGGCTAGGGTCAGTTGGTTATACCTGGAGTACTTCTCCTGTCTTATCCAGTGTCCTGTGTGAATTTAAGTATGCTCTCTCTAATTCTCTCGTTCTCTCTTTCTTTCTTTCTCTCGGAGAACCTGAGCCCTAGGACCATACGTCACGGCAAACCGGGCATGATGACTCCTTGCTGTCCCCAGTCCACCTGGCCTTGCTGCTGTTCCAGTTTCAACTGTTCTGCCTGCGGTTATGGAACCCCTACCTGTCCCAGACCTGCTGCTTTCAACTCTTAATGATCGGCTATGAAAAGCCAACTGACTTTTATTCCTGATTATTATTTGACCATGCTTGTCATTTATGAACATTTTGAAAATCTTGGCTCTCTCTAATTCTCTCCTTCTCTCTTTCTTTCTCTCTCTCGGAGGACCGGAGCCCTAGGACCATACGTCAGGACTATCGGGCATGATGACTCCTTGCTGTCCCCAGTCCGCCTGGCCTTGCTGCTATTCCAGTTTCAACTGTTCTGCCTGCGGTTATGGAACCGCCACCTGTCCCAGACCTGCTGTTTTCAACTCTTAATGATCGGCTATGAAAAGCCAACTGAAAATTATTCATGATTATTATTTGACCATGCTTGTCACTTGTGAACATTTTGAACATCTTGGCATAGTTCTGTTATAATCTCCACCCGGCACAGCCAGAAGAGGACTGGCCACCCCTCATAGCCTGGTTCCTCTCTAGGTTTCTTCCTAGGTTTTGGCCTTTCTAGGGAGTTTTTCCTAGCCACCGTGCTTCTACACCTGCATTGCTTGCTGTTTGGGGTTTTAGGCTGGGTGTCTGTACAGCACTTCGAGATATTAGCTGATGTACGAAGGGCTATATAAAATAAACTTGATTGAACTGTAGGTAGGGGTAAAATGACCACCTACAGTATAATACTAGTGCAAAGAGCTTTTCTCATCTGTTACCTTGGAGTCTATAGAGGATAATTGACACAAGAGACTTGATGTGTGGGCCTCCACCCTGTTTCAATTGAAGGTTCTAAATACACTACATTTTCTACAGTATCATTACAATTATCATCACTGTCAAACAACCTTTCCAAAGGTGAATTTATTTGTGTTTATCATTTTTTAATAATACTGCAAACTCAAGATAAAAATAATTCCACAGTATCATCACAACTGTCATTATCATAACAATCATATAACATTTGAAAAGGAGAATTAATTCAGTATGGGTTTTGACCAAACTGGCTCCATTCCATGTTACAGTGATGTAACTATTTGCTTTGCAGTATAAAACTGTGCCACAGTGGAATTAAAGTGCAAAGGATCACATTCCTAGACAGCTGGTAGTTGTAAATTCCTATCTGGAAAGGGGGATGGCGTTACTTTGAAGGAAAACATATACTTTTTTCATTTCAAACTGCTTTAGGGATTAGGGATTCAGATCTAGAAAAAAATGCACCAAAATAATCCACCATTTGCACGTTTTACATTCACAATGGAACCCCAAGCCCAGCACCCTCCTCTCACCCCCTCCCCCAAGAACACACACACACACACACCAACCTGCAGCCATCTGCTCCGTTTGCTCTCTACAATCCTAGCAGAATACATTATTCACCACAATTACATCCCTGCACATCACAGAGACACAGTCTCTATGAACAGTGAGAGAGAAGATTCAAGCGTGTTTGATTTGGTTTTTGCGTGAAACAAGGTCGTCAGAGAGGGGTCTACCTGTTATAGCTAGTGGGCAAGATGAAAGTCACTGACAAGAAGGTTACTCTGCGAGTGCCCGTAATGCACAACGGATGAAAAAGGTTTACCTGGAGCAGGAGCGTGTGTGCGTGCGTGCGTGTGTGTATGTACTTGACTAGATTATTGTCTTGACGTGTTTTGCATCCACCTGTTAGTGAACCAAACCAAACATTTTCCACTGGCTGCTTGTAGCGCTCCTGCCCTGCCATCAACTCAAGTGCAAAGTGTGTGAATCTGCCCATTGGTGTGTCAGGTGCAACATTCAACGCCCTAGTCTTCCTCTGCACTGAATCACACATGCAACACCTTCATTTCATCACAACAATGCACCAATGATAACACACACACTCTTAGAAAAAAAAGGGGGTACTCTAGAACCATAAAGGGTTCTTTGACTGTCCCTGTGTAGGAGAACCCTTTTTGGTTCCAGGTAGAACCTTTTCACCAAAGGGGTGAAAGAGGTTCTAAGCAGGCAGGCACATGCACAGATAGGGCTCTACCGGTGCAGAGCACATGCCCCTTTGCCCTTCCAGTTTTCAAAGTGCCCTTTTGGGTGGTGGTATAATTTCCCCCCCAAATAAATTTAAAAAAAAATTTTTTTTGTCATTGTTGTTCAGAACGCACTACCCACAAGTCATCATCAAGTTCACCACCCCCACCCAGTCCGTTGGTTGTGCCGTTTCCCCCAGTCTGCCCTGTATGGAGGTTGCGTGCGTCTGGTATCCAAACATGCATGGCTTGAGAGATGAGGTCACCCGTCGAGTGTGTGTAGCTACCTAGTTTAAATATCAACATTACTGCCACAGCAGCACAACATTTGATTAACATTTGATAACACTTGATTTAGCCTACATCATCATCAATATTCTGTCTGGTTGGCTGATATGCGCAGCAGAGAGAGGCAGAAAGACATAGAGGTAAATCACAATCTAACTAGTAGATTTACATTAATCATCAACATCAACAATCAGCTGATAGTCCACCCTCATTTGATGAGTGTGTTGTTGCAGAAATAATAATAATAATAATAATAATAATAACATCGCTACAGAGGCATTTGGTATGTAATATTTTTTTTAAATCCAAAGTCAAATGATCAACCAATCATAAACATCACATTTTGCAGTCCCATATCCATCCACTGTGCTGGTATGAGGTTGATTAAAACAACTCTACATGGGACACACATTGCCTCCTTAGCATAGAGGGCAATAAGCCTCGGGAGTCCATTGAAGTCCACAGTCATTTGACTGCCTGAATAACAATTTGAATTGGAGAGAAAGTTGCTGCGTCAGGCGATTCACTTGCTTGGTCCTCCCCTTCCTTCCTTTCCTTTCCTCTCTTCCCCATCTCTCCATTTTTCCCACCCTCCCTCCCTTTTTACCAGATGCTCTCCTGGCACTGCCTCGTGTTTGGCCTGAGACTGTGAGAGGTCACCGGCTGCCTTGTTCTCACACGTGGAGTGTGTGAGTGGGTCGGGGAGTCTGCTAACTCAGTGCCAGGCCTCTCTAATGAGTCTGTCAGGCGCTGTTAGCAATGGCGTGCTCCCCTGGCTCACCTCGCTCCCACAGACAGACTATGATTAGCCGGGCCAAAGGCACACCACTGGGCCAGATTAAACAGTCACTGTGCACACACACACACACAGCTATCATCTCCCGTATTAGCCTGCTTTGATATAATAACTCACACTTGCCCCCCAGAGTAAGGAAATGTGATGTCACTGGAGTTATGGTTTGATGTAATAAATGCTGGCTAAGGCAGGCAGCGCATGTACAGTACTGAAGCTACTTGGCCTAGCTTACATTACATAGAAAGCCTGCACAGAAAGACAGGTTAGAAGGCGTCTACTGAGAGCTTAACTTAGCGTACAATATACGTCTATGGGGATCAATGGCCTAAATATATATTAATCAGGTCAAATGCTGATTTAGGATCAGTTTTTCCTTTTACATCACAAATAATACAATTAAATGGACAGGGGAGACCTGATCCTAGATCAGCAATCGTACTCTGAGACACTTGATACATATGGCCCCTGATGTGCATGCAAAACAAGTAGCCCACGCAGGCTTTAATTAATATGAGTCATGCACCGTCTTGCACATCATTCCGAACCTGGACTGCTCCTTCTGGCAGCTCTAAACATCCTCATTAAGAGGATTGATTCACTAATTACAGGTAATTACCCATTAAGGAGGAGCGCAGATGAATGGGAAAACCTGTGGAGATGGAAGTGATCTGTGGTTGCTTTCCCTGGGGGCAACCTGTTTGACCCTTTGTACATGACCAGAACGTGACCTCTGTGAAACCGTACTCAGATTGGTGAAAGTTCATAGGCTGGTACCAGATCTGTTTGTGCTGTATAGCCCACTCCTATATGGTCGACCAGGCTAAGAGAATTGCTTATGTAAACCTTGAAACTACCACACAAGAATATACAGTACGCCACTTTTCTAAAAGAGGGGTTATGAGTAACACTAGGCCTTGGTAAGCCGAACAACATTATTGAACAATTTTGGAGACAATAAGACAAAGATGAAAGATTGAACTGAAAGCCCACACAGACACCGAAGGGTTAAGTTTCTTATCTTTGCTCCCCAGAAGAAAGTCCCTGCTAGAAGCCACTGTCCGCTAACTTCCTGCCCCTCTTACCATGCCCTATTTTTACTCTCTGCTTTATTGTGTGCAACTGCCAGGGTGTTCCTTGTCACCGACACGTTTCCTGTCATTTCAGTGTTGGCTCACAGTACAGTAGATGTGCTGACCCAATTCAATTGCTTTTCAAGGAGAGTCTCTCTTTCTCGCTCCTATCACGCATTTACCTCTCTATATCCACTCTAGTCTACATGAAGCAAGTTCATTAGTAATCATCTAACAATGACCCAAGTGAGGAAATACATTTCTGAAATATGCCCCTGATGGTTCAGTTATTTCCACCTATAGGTACATCCATTTTAAAGGACGTGTTTTTACTTGCACTGCAATAAAGGCCAACTTTTGAATGACCCTGACTGCAACATACATTGTGGACTAGAGAGTTTGAGTTTCTGCGTTGAGGCAAAATAGAACTTTAACTCACTGCCAGATAGTATGTTTGGATCCCTGTTATAATTGTCGTTGAGACACAATATCTATTTACTACATATCACGATTCCCAAACATACCAAGTAATGATCAAATCAAACCAATCGTCAATATTTAAATTCAAACCCTTTTCCGGCCTTTTTGTTTCTCGCAAATATTCACAGTCATTATTTTTCAGTTCACTTCCCTTTAATATAGAAACACTTGAACTGGAATATAAAAATAAAAAAAACATTGTTTACAGTATGTTAATCTAATCACCACACTATTGTTCATTCAATGTATGCCTTGACAGTGAACCACCACCACCCTTCTCCTGTCAACCATATTGATCATGATGCCACAAAAAACAGTGCCTCTCTTCTCTGCCTGAAATGTGCAAAATGTGATATACTGCACAGCACATTGAGTAATTGTGTTTTTTTTCCCTCGAGGGAAAATGTCGGGGCAAGGGGGAATAACTGAAATATGTCTGCATTGTAGCCTCATAGCAGCGTGGAAAATAGTTTTGGAGACACATTATGAACTACTTGATATCTGCACTACAAATGATGTGATGCCAAGCAAATGTTATTGAGTTCCATGGGCTGCTTTTAGTAGCAAATGGTGACATCAAGCAATATTACCATATTACTACGATGACTCTAATAGACACTTTGCTTTAAAAAATGTACGTCTATATTGCCACCTCTGAATCTTAAAGGCAGTGTAGCACTTATTTCTCAGTGCCAGAAACACATTTAATACTTACTTAAACTTCATAAAAAGTGGGATAAATTTGTAAGAATGAGGCGGGCGAATTGGGCGTCTTCTCGTCTATCTGCGGGGCACATTTCATCCCTGAGAACTTCCACCGCTATCAACCATGGAAGGAGCGCTTCAGTAAGAAGTTGCTTCTCAAAGTGGATGCTGTCCCTACCATCAATGTGGCTTCTAAAGCATCTCAAACAGCCAGCAGCACCAGCATAGACAGGGCATTATCATGGGCTTCAGTGAGCATGAAAGTCCACCTGGTTAGTGAAATTCAAAGAGCTAGCTTGCTACCTCTATGCTAACGTTAGCTAGCAATAGCGCATTTAGCTCACGTCTTCCATCTAAACAACACTGATAAAACTAACCAAAATGTAAACATGTCTGCCAGCTGTGGTTAGCTAACTGCTGATGCTGTCGTATAGATATTACAAGCCTATGGGAAAGAGTAGTTTTGGCCGCAACGGAGGTCACTGTTACTGTATAGAGCAAGTTTTCAATGTGTTTGTAGGGGCTGCGCGTTGCGAGCTAAACTGAAATGCATCACTTCGGCTATCGATCTGATCGAAGACCAGGAGGCATTTTGGAGAAGCCCCAGAGCCACGCCTTCTTTGGAGGGGTGGATTGTGGATTTTGCTCAATGGGGGAGATTACTTTTTTATCTTAGGATCAATGTTGTCACAGTTGCTTCTTGTTGATGATGCAGCTGTTAACATCCGCTTGCTATAGCTAGCTATTCTCTTCCTTTGTTTCTGAATGAATTTGTGGCAATTTTTTTAGAGCTAGGAAAATAAGTGAGCTAGATTTTAGATTGTGTTTGTTTGTACTGCCATATGTTGATAACATAGCTAAGATTGTCACTGGGCTATTAAATATCCTAAACATAGCCAGCTAGATGGCAAGCTAAAACCAGGGAGAGAGAGGAGAGAATTCACTTTCTGTTTCATCTGCTGCTGGCTTGCTAATGTTCACTGAAATACATTTATCACATATTGTTGATGTAATTGTGTCAATATGTTGTGAATATTGTGGAAAAATCCTCACTTGCCACTTACAGCTGACCAAGTACAGTAGGCTACAAGCAATATGTTCCTCCACCGCGTGACTCATAGAAATTACAATCATGCGTTCAGAGCTTTTCGGCAGTCTTCGTGGTTTTTATATGCGGGGAGCATAAATTGTACAATTGTAAACTAACAAATATTTTATTTATTTATATGAGTTAATATACAGTACCAACTACATAAATATCGATTAGGTTCCATTATCTGCTACTTGGACTTTAACAATGCGAGCACACACATTATCCCTCTCATTTGCCCCAACACAAATCTAAAAAAAGAACATGGCCACCTGTATGTCCAAATAGGAACATGTGTCAAAGCTACTCTTTTGGTAAAATAGACCCAGCTGGCATCAGATTCATATCAATCAAGTTGACAGACAGCTATCAATGCCAGCACAGAAAAGTATGTTTATTGTGGAAAACAATAAGAAGGTCTAACTGGTTTCAAAACAAAACTGTTCCAAAAACAGCAGTGAAGCGATAAAGGTCATAAAACATATTAATATGTCAATAAAATGATCCGGGAAAAAGAACATGAATAAGAAAACATACAGTGAGAGCTGCCCACCAGTCTTGAACAAACAAAGTGGCAAAAATCTATTTCCTTCCCGACAGGATATCCTCTCATGATAGAATTCTTAATGACCACAGCAGCTGAAAGGTGTAAAAACCTAGCATGTTTCAACTGAGAAACTATCCATTTAGTTACAAATCTACCTTATCTAAGTGTGGTCCTGTTTAGCTCTGTTTGTAGAGCTGACTGCAATATGTCATCAGAACTTACTATTTAGAATATGTGTTGGATGCTAGGAAGAAAATCTGTTACATCTGACACACACACACACACACACACACACACACACACACACACACACACACACACACACACACACACACACACACACACACACACACACACACACACACACACACACACACACACACACACACACACGGTCATCTTATCTTATTAAATCTAGCCTAATAGGGCATAATAAACATAGTGTAGTTTGACTAGCCAGAAACATGTCATGGCATCGGATGGCCACATTACGAGGTGCAAAATGAAGTTTAAAAAAAACATGTATTTTCTGCAAGTGAAGCCCTCTTAAAAAATGTCCCCCTTCTTAGTTCCTCTAAAACCAATGCCATCACTTTCCTTGTGAGGAACAATCTCATTACCTTGTTTTCCTGGCAACAGGGAATAAATATTATTTTGAGTGTGGCAATCGACGGGGGGAAATATTCAATCACACTTCGCCGGTTTATTTTCCGTGTAATTAAGTCAGTTAAACGTTCTAAAAACATTTAAACTCATCAATGACCTTAATCCATTTGCATTCTTAATCATGCCAGATTAATTGTAATAAGCTAGTCAGTGTGTGGCAGTGACAGAGCAGCCTATTGTCTGTCTGTCACAGGCGTTTAATTCTGCCATTACATTCCCTATCCTATTAGGCTAATTGGCCCCTCTTTATTAGGGTTTATTTCTCAATCAACAACCAGCTGAGGCTATTAACTATCCATCTCTGAGAAGTGCACTTTCTGCCTTAAACATCATTGACTTCATGTCGTTTCACAAAGAAAACAGGGTGTGAGTTTTGTTTTAATTTTAAGTCACGAATGCAACGGGAAATGCTTTAAAAAGTTTTGCAGCAGAAAACAACATTTTCTGTTTCTTATTGGACAAGTCCAGATAAGTCTTTCCTGTTTCAGTCCGTTTTCTTACGTTTGGTGCCTAATGAACACAACCTACACAGCACTCATGTTCCATCATCTTCCCATAGGGGGGAATTAAACTACCGTTCAAAAGTTTGGGTTCATTTAGAAATGTTCTTGTTCTTGAAAGAAAAGCGCATTTTATGTCCATTAAAATATCCATTAAAATATTGATCAGAAATACAGTTGTACATTGTTAATGTTGTAAATTACTATTGTAGCTGGAAACGGCTGATTTCTTTAAGGAATATCTACATAGGTGTACAGAGGCCCATTATCAGCAACCATCACTCCTGTGTTCCAATGGCACATTGTGTTAGCTAATCCAAGTTTATCATTTTAAAAGGCTAATTGATCATTAGAATACCATTTTTCAATTATGTTAGCACAGCTGAAAACTGTTGTACTGATTAAAGAAACAATAAAACTAGCCTTCATTAGACTAGTTGATTATCTGGAGCATCAGCATTTGTGGGTTCGATTACAGGCTCAAAATGGCCAGAAACTAAGAACTTTCTTCTGAAACTCGTCAGTCTATTCTTGTTCTGAGAACAGAAGGCTATTCCATGCGAGAAATTTCCAAGAAACTGAAGATCTCATACAACACTGTGTACTACTCCCTTCACAGAACAGCGCAAATTGGCTCTAACCAAAATAGAAAGAGGAGTGGGTACAATATTCATGTAAATTTACACACTTAGGTTTATACCACATGTACCCGTAGGCTTCCACTCTAAAGAAAACAAATAAGGTCAAAATACATACAGAGAACTGATCATATTGATCACGCAGGATTTTGTAATAATAAAATTGCTATGTAAAGAAAAAGAAACAAAAAGGTGGGCCTACACCGCCAACTCCCCATCCCATTCCCCCAGCCCAACATGTCTCCATCCCCTTATCAACCTAGGATGCTTTTACATCCACCCTCCCGAAAAAAAAGAAAACACTGCCCATAACACCCCTTCCCTGTGGGCCTGGAAGCAAAGAAAGTAAAAAATATGAATATAAGTACAGTACCAGTCAAAAGTTCATCGGTTCACCTACTCTGCGTCTCACAAAGACACGGCGGTTGGAACCAAAAATCTCACGTTTGGACTCATCAGACCAAAGGACGGATTTCCACCGGTCTAATGTCCATTGCTCGTATTTCTTGGCCCAAGCAAGTCTCTTCATCTTGTTGGTGTCCTTTAGTAGTGGTTTATTTTCCGCAATTCGACCATGAAGGCCTGATTCACGCAGTCTCCTCTGCACAGTTGATGTTGAGATGTGTCTGTTACTTGAACCTTATTTCTGAGGCTGGTAACTCTAATGAACTTGTCCTCTGCAGCAAAGGTAACTCAGGGTCTTCCTTTCCTGTGGCGGTCCTCATGAGAGCCAGTTTCATCATAGCGCTTGATGGTTTTTGCGACTGCACTTGAAGAAACTTTCAAAGTTCTTGACTGACCTTCATGTCTTAAAGTAATGATGGACTGTCGTTTCTCTTTGCTTATTTGAGCTGTTCTTGCCATAATATGGTCTTGGTCTTTTACAAAATAGGGCTATCTTCTGTATACTACCCCTACCTTGTCACAATACAACTGATTGGCTAAAACGCATTCAGAAGAAAATAAATTCCACAAGGCACACTTGTTCATTGAAATTCATTCCAGGTAACTACCTCATGAAGCTGGTTGAGAGAATGCCAAGAGTGTGCAGAGCTGTCATCAAGGCAAATGATGGCTACTTTGAAGAATATCAAATATAAAATATATTTAGATTTGTTTAACACTTTTTGGTGACTACATGATTCCAAATGTGTTATTTTATAGTTTTTATGACTTCACTATTATTCTACAATGTAGAAAATAGTAAAAATAAAGAAAAACCCTTGAATGAGTAGGTGTATCCAAACTTTTGACTGGTACTGTATATACACTGAGTGTACAAAACATCTTTCCATGACAGACTGAACTGTGTAGATGAAGGAAAGGAGACATGTTAAAGAAGGATTTTTAAGCGTTGAGACACTCGAGACATGGATTGTGTATGTGTGCCATTCAGAGGGTGAGATTCAAGGAGCTGTCAATGTTACGTAACACAGTAAATGCAACGCATTACATTTTTACATTCATGCACTTCAAAATGAATGTTGTTTCTTTGTCCTAGAAGCATTTAACTGCAGGGCACTCCCACATCATATGAAGGAATGTGCCTACCTGATTTAGGGAACACAGTGAACAGTTGGGAGCTGGGGCCCACTTCATCTGAAAACTTTTCTTTGTCGTTAAATACAGTCTGTGAACAAACAGGATGCCAAGGTCATATTTTTCCATATTCTGTTCCAGTTAAAGGGTTGTTATTCACTTAGATCTGTGGACCATACTTTTTTAATGGCTAGCTCAGAATATGAGCTTTCCAAAAGTTGTTTATATATTATAGAGATCAGTCCTTTTGGGAGCCCAGATAATTTATTTATAAATCCCATCATTGGACAGTTTGGAGTTGCCTGGTAATGTATATGTGTCTTTCAAATCTTGGAATGTTCTCAAACCATTACTGTCCATCGTATCGACAATGGTACAGATTCCACATGTGGACCATTGCGGGGGATGCAAAAGGCTGCCCTCCAGATCGCAAGGCATTATAGTGAAATAATGGAGTACGGGCATGCCATTTTGATTTCCAGTTAGATAGCTTTTTTATTTTGAGGCAAATATAAATGTTGTGAGCAATAATAGGACCAAAGAGGCGGTATTTTCACGTCCGGATGAAAAGCGTGCCCAAAGTAAACTGCCTGCTACTCAGGCCCAGAAGTTAGGATATGCATATTATTAGTAGATGTCAACAGTCTTTAGAAATTGTAGGGCAGTTCAGAACAAGGGTCGAGTGAAGTGTACTGTTTGTTAGAGGCGTGTGACCTGAAAGCACGCTCCACTTTGTTTTCGTCCGGTATTGAACGCAGTTTATCCCGTCTTAAATTTGATCGATTATTTACGTAAAAAAGTACCTAAAGTTGTATTAGGAAAGTTGTTTGAAATGTTTGGACAAAGATTACAGGTAACTTATTAGATATTTTGTAGTCATGTTGCGCGAGTTGGAACCAGTGTTTTTCTGGATCAAACGCGCCAAATAAATTTACATTTTGGATATATAACTACGGAATTAATCAAACAAAAGGACCATTTGTGATGTTTATGGGACATATTGGAGTGCCAACAGAAGAAGCTCTTCAAAGGTAAGGCATGAATTATATTGTTATTTCTGAGTTTTGTGTCGCGCCTGGCGGGAAGAAATATGATTGTCTGTGTTTGTTTGATGGGGTGCTGTCCTCAGATAATCGCATGGTTTGCTTTCGCCGTTAAGCCTTTTTGAAATCTGACACCGTGGCTGGATTAACAAGAAGTCAAGCTTTAATTTGACATATTACATGTGTATTTTCAAGAATGTTCAATATTTACAATATTACAATATTTACAATTCTGTAGTTTGAATTTGGCGCTCTGCACTTTCACTGGATGTTGGTCAGGTGGGACGGTAGCGTCCCATCTAGCCTAGAGAGGTTAAGGCATATATCAGTGAAGAACACCTCTTCCAGGGCAAAAAAAGACACCAAATGTCTCTCTATGCTCAGCCAGGGGGCAGAAGAATCACGTCTAAACCAATTTAGGATGGGGCTAAATGCTAGTGCCAGGAAATACAATTTAAAGTTTGGTACGGATAGTCCTCCTACGTCTTTCATTCTTTGTAAGTTTGTTAATTTTATCCGGGATTGCTTACCTTGCCACATGAATTTTGAAACCGCACTATGAATTTTATCCCAATAGCCAGAAGGGGGAGACATGCATTGAACTACAGAAATTCAGCCGTGGCAATATATACATTTTTCCACGGCAATATATTCACATCAATGTAATTGGAGCCAATTCCCATGTTCCAAGACAGACCAGAGATACAGAAAGTATTCAGACCCCTTGACTTTTTCCACATTTTGTTACGTTACAGCCTTATTCTAAAATGTATTAAATAAAACATTTTCCTCATCAATCTACACACCCCATAAAGACAAAGCGAAAACAGGATTTTCGAAATTGTTGCAAATTTTTACAAAAAAAAATAAAAAATGAAATACCTTATTTACATAAGTATTCAGACCCTTTGCTATGAGACTCAAAATTGAGCTCAGGTGCATCCTGTTTCCAATGATCATCCTTGAGATGTTTTTACAACTTGATTGGAGTCCACCTGTGGTACAGTCAATTGATTGGACATGATTTGGAAAGGCACACACCTGTATATATAAGGTCCCACAGTTGACAATGTACGTCGGAGCAAAAACCAAGCCTTGAGGTCTAAGGAATTGTCCGTAGAACTCCAAGACACAGATCTGGGGAAGGGTAGCAAAAAATGTCTGCAGCATTGAAGGTCCCCAAGAACACAGTTGCCTCCATCATTCTTAAATGGAAACAATTTGGAACCACCAAGACTCTTCCTAGAGCTGGCTTCCAGGCCAAACTGAGCAATAGGAGAAGAAGGGCCTTGGTCGGGGAGCTGACCAAGAACCTGATGGTCACTCTGACAGAGATCCAAAGTTTATCTGTGGAGATGGGAGAACCTTCCAGAAGGACAACCATCTCTGCAGCACTCCACCAATAAGGTGTTTATGGTAGATTGGCCAGACAGAAGCCACTCCTCTGTAAAAGACACATGACAGCCCGCTTGGAGTTTGCCTAAAGGCACCTAAAGACTCTCAGACCATGAGAAACAAGAGTCTCTGGTCTGATGAAACCCAGATTGAACTCTTTGGCCTGAATGCCAAGCATCAGATCTGGAGGAAACCTGGCACTATCCCTACGGTGAAGCAGCGTGGTGGCAGCTTTTTGCTGTGGGGATGTTTTTCAGCGGCAGGGACTGGGAGACTAGCCAGGATCGAGGGAAAGATGAACGGAGCAAAGTACAGAGAGATCCTTGATAAAAACCTGCTCCAGAGCACTCAGGACCACAAACTGGGGCAAAGGTTCACCTTCCAACAGGACAATGACCCTAAGCACACAGCCACGACAATGCAGGAGTGGCTTTGCAATAACTCTCTGAATGTCCTTGAGTGGCCAAGCCAGAGCCCAGACTTGAACTCGATCGAAGATCTCTGGAGAGACCTAAAAATTGCTGTGCAGCAACGCTCCCCATCCAACCTGACAGAGCTTGAGAAGAACTGCAGAGAAGAATGGGAGAAACTCCCCAAATACAGGTATGCCAGGCTTGTAGCGTCATATCCAAGAAGACTCGAATCTGTAATCGCTGCCAAAGGTGCTTCAACAAACTACTGAGGAAAGGGTCTGAATACTTATGTGAATGTAATATTTCTGTGAATGTTTTATAAATGAGCAAAAATGTCTAAAAACCTGTTTTTGCTTTGTCATTATGGGATATTATGCGTAGATTGATGAGGGAAAAAACGATTTCATAAATTTTAGAATACGTCTGTAACGTAACAATATGTGGAAAAAGTCAAGGGGTCTGAATATTTCCGAATACTCTGTATGACCATTCTAGTCTATCAAAAGCTTTTTCTGCATCAAGAGATAAAACAGCCCACTGAGCTGTTGTTTCTGATGAAGCATTGAAGACATGTAATAGTCGACGATTATACGACAATAAAAAAAAAATTACAAACCCGCTTGGGTCTATGTGGACCTATTTGGGTAATTAAGTCTCAAGACGGGATGACAACATTTTGGAAAACAGTTTAATAACGGTGTTAATCAAAGATAGGGGGTGATAATGAGAATGGGTTCAAAATTTGTGCTCTATTCACATCTCTCCCAAATGAGCCTTTGTGAACGGCTGTTCTAATCATTTAAAACAGCTAATTAGTTCCTAAATGTCAAATAGACCTCAGGAGGAATATCTTTATTCACGCTATCCAATGCCCTTTTCAGTTCATTGAAGAAGATTTGGGCTCCCAGCGCGGCGGCTTGCTCAGTTGAGAGAAGAGTAGTTCTTAATTATTTTAGAAAGGACTTAGTCTTGATGTGGATTAGGGCTGGGCGATATATTGAATTAATTCAATTAATTAGAATTTATGTTTTTCCACGATATTCCAAATGCCTGTATCGCTGAATTTAGTTCTCTTTGTATTTTTCGTTTTTATGAGCGTTTATGTCCGCTTGTTGTCATGTTAACTTTTTGGTCTCGTCTCGTTCGCTCCTTCTGTGCTGTGCACCTTCCCATTTACACTAGAGATCTGTATATAATAACGAAATGCTCATGTCTCCGCCCTAACAATGGGAGTGGTTGTCCCAAAGGCGGGAAGGCAGGTGACACGCTTAGGTTTAAAATAAGAGCATAGAAACGCATTGGGATTATTTTGGACAGACTTTGGTGAGAGCCTCTTTCTCCCAAGAGATCACTTCTTCCTCTCTGACAAACAGTTTCAACTCGCTATTTGTATTTGAGGTTTGGTGCAACAGAATCGGTCATATGGACACCGAAACACTTGGAGACATTATTTTACTATAATAGAGGAGAAGCTAACCGTTCGAACCATTTCTGCTCCTCAAAATTTCGAGCAGAGCAGACACTACTAAAGCGGACGTACCAATATACACTCATTCTGGAAAATGTATGCTCAGTTTGTCGCACGCGCATTACGGTACCCTGTATCGACAGCAGCATTTCAGTCAAATACAGATTGCTATACTAGCTGTTGAGACTGTGTTTTATAAATGTGCAATAAGCATGAAACAATTATATCAGGAATTGGCAACTCATTCTCATTCTGAGAAATAAGGTAGGCCACTTGATTTCAACATCTGAACAAAGTGAACAGGCTAGCATGCTGTTTAAACAACTGTTTTGCCTTGTTAGCTGAATTCAGAGCTTGTGAAATTATACCTAGACCTAAATTGGCTAAACTTGAAATATAAATATTAGCGGACTACTCACTAGCACGTGGGCTTGTGCTTGAGAGATTGTTTATGAGACCCGTGTTCATTTTCTATAATGCCTGCTACATTATTATTAATATTATATTTTTTATTTATTTAACCTTTATTTAACTAGGTAAGTCAGTTAAGAACAAATTCTTATTTACAATGACAGTCTACCAAAAGGCAAAAGGCCTCCTGCGGGGACGGGATAAAAAATAAGAATAGTATGCAGTAGTACGCGTGATGTTCAGACAAGCTCATATGTCGAATTTCCATTTTCTCGGGAGAATGTTTAACATTGCCTTCAGAAAGTATTCATACCCCTTAACGTATTCCACATTTTGTTGTGTTACAGCCTGAATTCAAAATTGATTTTTTTTTTAATTCTCACCATCATCTACACTTAATACCCCATAATGAGAAAGTGAAAACATGTTTTGAGAAATGTTTGCAAATGTATTCATAATGAAATATAGAAATATCTCATTTACAGGGCTCCGGGCAGCCGAGCGGAAATGGAGGAAAACTCGCCTCCCTGCGGACCTGGCATCCTTTCACTCCCTCCTCTCTACATTCTCCTCTTCTGTCTCTGCTGCTAAAGCCAATTTCTACCACTCTAAATTCCAAGCATCTGCCTCTAACCCTAGGAAGCTCTTTGCCACCTTCTCCTCCCTCCTGAATCCTCCTCCCCCTCCTCCCCCCTCCTCCCTCTCTGCTGATGACTTCGTCAACCATTTTGAAAAGAAGGTCGACGACATCCGATCCTCGTTTGCTAAGTCAAACGACACCGCTGGTTCTGCTCACACTGCCCTACCCTGTGCTTTGACCTCTTTCTCCCCTCTCTCTCCAGATGAAATCTCGCGTCTTGTGACGGCCGGCCGCCCAACAACCTGCCCGCTTGACCCTATCCCCTCCTCTCTTCTCCAGACCATTTCCGGAGACCTTCTCCCTTACCTCACCTCGCTCATCAACTCATCCTTGACCGCTGGCTACGTCCCTTCCGTCTTCAAGAGAGCGAGAGTTGCACCCCTTCTGAAAAAACCTACACTCGATCCCTCCGATGTCAACAACTACAGACCAGTATCCCTTCTTTCTTTTCTCTCCAAAACTCTTGAACGTGCCGTCCTTGGCCAGCTCTCCTGCTATCTCTCTCAGAATGACCTTCTTGATCCAAATCAGTCAGGTTTCAAGACTAGTCATTCAACTGAGACTGCTCTTCTCTGTGTCACGGAGGCGCTCCGCACTGCTAAAGCTAACTCTCTCTCCTCTGCTCTCATCCTTCTAGACCTATCGGCTGCCTTTGATACTGTGAACCATCAGATCCTCCTCTCCACCCTCTCCGAGCTGGGAATCTCCGGCGCGGCCCACGCTTGGATTGCGTCCTACCTGACAGGTCGCTCCTACCAGGTGGCGTGGCGAGAATCTGTCTCCGCACCACGTGCTCTCACCACTGGTGTCCCCCAGGGCTCTGTTCTAGGCCCTCTCATATTCTCGCTATACACCAAGTCACTTGGCTCTGTCATATCCTCACATGGTCTCTCCTATCATTGCTATGCAGACGACACACAATTAATCTTCTCCTTTCCCCCCTCTGATAACCAGGTGGTGAATCGCATCTCTGCATGTCTGGCAGACATATCAGTGTGGATGACGGATCACCACCTCAAGCTGAACCTCGGCAAGACGGAGCTGCTCTTCCTCCCGGGGAAGGACTGCCCGTTCCATGATCTCGCCATCACGGTTGACAACTCCATTGTGTCCTCCTCCCAGAGTGCTAAGAACCTTGGCGTGATCCTGGACAACACCCTGTCGTTCTCAACTAACATCAAGGCGGTGACCCGTTCCTGTAGGTTCATGCTCTACAACATTCGCAGAGTACGACCCTGCCTCACGCAGGAAGCGGCGCAGGTCCTAATCCAGGCACTTGTCATCTCCCGTCTGGATTACTGCAACTCGCTGTTGGCTGGGCTCCCTGCCTGTGCCATTAAACCCCTACAACTCATCCAGAACGCCGCAGCCCGTCTGGTGTTCAACTTTCCCAAGTTCTCTCACGTCACCTCGCTCCTCCGCTCTCTCCACTGGCTTCCAGTTGAAGCTCGCATCCGCTACAAGACCATGGTGCTTGCCTACGGAGCTGTGAGGGGAACGGCACCTCCGTACCTTCAGGCTCTGATCAGGCCCTACACCCAAACAAGGGCACTGCGTTCATCCACCTCTGGCCTGCTCGCCTCCCTACCTCTGAGGAAGTACAGTTCCCGCTCAGCCCAGTCAAAACTGTTCGCTGCTCTGGCACCCCAATGGTGGAACAAACTCCCTCACGACGCCAGGTCAGCGGAGTCAATCACCACCTTCCGGAGACACCTGAAACCCCACCTCTTTAAGGAATACCTAGGATAGGATAAAGTAATCCTTCTAACCCCCCCCCCCCCTTAAAAGAGTTAGATGCACTATTGTAAAGTGGTTGTTCCACTGGATATCATAAGGTGAATGCACCAATTTGTAAGTCGCTCTGGATAAGAGCGTCTGCTAAATGACTTAAATGTAAATGTAAATGTAAATTTACATAAGCATTCACACCCCTGAGTCAATACTTTGTAGAAGCACCTTTGGCAGTGATTACAGCTTTGAGTCGTCTTGGGTATGTCTTTATCAGCTTTACACATCTGGATTTGTGGATTTTCTCCCATTCTTCCTTGCAGATTTTCACAAGCTCTGTTAAGTTAGATGGGGAGCGCCAGATAACAGCATGGGATTCAAGTCTGGGCTTTTGCTGGACCACTCAAGGACTTTCACATTCTTGTTCTTTAGCCATTCCAGCATTGCTTTGGCTGTATGCTTGGGGTCATTGTCCATTTAGAACATAAATCTTCGCCCCAGTCTAAGGTAGTTTCCACTGAAGCAGGTTCTAATCAAGGATTTGCCTAAATTTGGCTCTATTGATTGTTCCCTCTATCCTTACCAGTCTTCTAGTCCCTGACACTGAAAAGCATCCCCATAGCATGATGCTGGCACCACCACGCTTAACGGTAGGGACGGGTGATGAGCTGTGCCTGGTTTTCTCCAGACATAGTGCTTCAGGCCAAAGAGTTAAATCTCATCAGACTACGGAATCTTTTGCCTTCGAGTTTTTCACGTGCCTTTTTGCAAACTCCAGGCGTGCTGTCATGTGCTTTTTTCTGAGGAGTGCCTTCCGTCTGGCCACTCTCCCATAGACCCCAGATTGATGAAGTGCTGTAGAGACTTGTCCTTCTGGAAGGTTCTCCCATCTTAGCCAAGGATCTATGTAGTTCTGTCAGCGTGGTCATTGGGTTCTTGGTCACTTCCCTGACAAAGGTCCTTCTTGCATGGCTGCTCAGTTTAGTCGGACGGCCAGCTCTAGGCAGAGTCTGGATAGTTTCATATTTTATCAATTTCTAATGATGGAGACCACTTGTAAATTTTCAACACTCTAGAAATTGTTTTATACCCTTCCCCAGATATAGGCCTCATCACAATTCTATCTCAGAGATCTAGGGAAAGTTCCTTGGACTTTATGGAATAGTTTATGCCCTGACATGCACTGTCTACTGTGGGACCTTAAATAGACAGGTGTGTTTCTTTCTAAATCATGCCCAAACAATGGCCACAGGTGGACTCCTATCAAGTTGTAGTGACATCTTAAAGATGATCAAAGGAAATTGGATGCACCTGTGTTACAGCCTTAAAAAAGAGAGATTTTGCGTCACTGGCCTACACACAATACCCCATAATGTCAAAGTAGAATTATGTTTTCAGAAATGTTTTTGAAAATGAAAAGCTGAAATGTCTTGTTATGGCAAGCCTAAATAGTGTAAAAAATTTGCTTAACAAGTCACATAATAAGTTGCATGGACTCACTCTATGTGCAATAATAGTGTTTAACATATTTTTTTAATGACTACCTCATCTCTGTACCCCACACATACAATTATCTGAATTTCAAATACAAAGACCAGGGAGGTTTTCCAATGCCTCGCAAAGAAGGGCAACTATTATTAGATTGGTAAAAATAAAAATAAAGCAGACATTTAATATCCCTTTGAGCATGGTTAAGTTATTAATTACACTTTGGCAGATGCATCAATACACCAGTCATTAAAAAGATACAGGCTACCTTCCTAACTCAGTTGACGGAGAGGAAGGAAACCGCTCAGGGATTTCACCATGAATCCAACTGTGATTTTAAAACATAGTTTAATGGCTGTAATAGGACAAAACTGAGGATGGATCAACAACATTGTAGTTACTCCACAATGCCAACCTAAATGACACAGTGAAAAGAAGGAAGTCTGTACAGAATACAAATATTCCAAATATTAATTAAGATATATTTGTGTTTTTTTTATTTTATTTTAATTTATTTTTTACAAATGTTTGAATTTTTCTTCCACTTTGATATTACAGTATTTTGGTCAGATCATTGACACAAAACAACAAATAAATCCATTTTAATCCCACCTTGTAACACAACAAATTTATGGAAAAAAGTCAAGGGGTGTGAATACTTTCTGAAGGCACTCCACATTGTGAAAAACAAAACAGTGTTTCTCAACTCCAGTCTTTGAGTACCTCAGCAGTCCCAGCCTAAATGAATGCTGCTTGTTAAAGTACTGCATGTATAAGTGTGTCACCACTGTGGCTTGTGCCATGTAACCCTTTTAGGAAGTGGCGTAAAATGTGTGGTTAGGGACATTTTGACCCAAAATATGTGGTATTTCTTAACATGTGAGTTGATATTCAACTAGAAATATGTCTATATGAACGGCAATTTCAATGTGAAACGGTTAATGTTTTCCAGCAAGGGGGTAATCAAAAATAACCATGAACACTAGAAAAAATTAAGCATTTTCAATACAAATAAGATGAGAAGCATGCATATTTGGATGGAAAATTACTGAGGATAATAGTGGACGATATTGCCACTCCTATTTGTCATATCTTCAATCTAAGCCTACTAGAAAGTGTGTGCCCTCAGGCCTGGAGGGAAGCAAAAGTAAATACACTACCCAAGAATAGTAAAAACTCCTTTACTGGCTCAAATAGCCAACCAATCAGCATGTTACCAACCCTTCGTAAACTTTTGGAAAGAATTGTGTTTGACCAGATACAATGCTATTTTACTGTAAACAAATTGACAACAGACTTTCAGCAAGGACATTCAACAAGCATGGCACTTACAGAAATTACTGATGAATGGGAGAAATTGATGATAAAATGTTTTGTTAGACTTCAGTGCAGCGTTTTACATTATCGATCATAGTCTGCTGATGGAAAAACATATGTGTTATGGCTTTACACCCCCTGCTATATTGTGAATAAAGAGTTACCTGTCTAATAGAACACAGAAGGTGTTCTTTAATGGAAGCCTCTCCAACATAATCCAGGTAGAATCAGGAATTCCCCAGGGCAGCTGTTTTGGCCCCTTACTTTTTTCAATCTTTACTTATGATATGCCACTGGCCTTGAGTAAAGCCAGTGTATCTACTGTATGTATGCGGATGACTCAACACTATACACGTCAGCTATTACAGAGAGTGAAATCACTGCAATACTTAACAAAAAGCTGCAGTTAGTTTCAGAATGGGTGGCAAGGATTAAGTTAGTCCTAAATATAAAAAATAAAATTAAAATAAAAGCATTGTATTTGGGACAAATCATTCACGAAACCCTAAACCTCAACTAAATCTTGTAATAAAGCATGTGGAAATTGTTGAGGTGACTAAACCGCTTGGAATAACCCTGGATTGTAAACTCTCATGGACAATACATGCTGATACAACAGTCGCTAAGATGGGGAGAAGTCTGTCTATAATAAAGCACTGCTCTGCTGGCCTTAAATGAACACGGAGAGCTAACATTAATAATATGCATGTAAATCTCTCATGGCTCAAAGTGGAGGAGAGATTGACTTCATCACTACTTGTTTTTGTAAGAAGTGTTGACATGCTGAATGCACCAAGGTGTCTGTTTAAACAACTAGCACACAGCTCAGACACACCTCACAAGACATGCCACCAGAGGTCTCTTCACAATCCCCAAGTCAAGAACAGACTATGGGAGGCGCACAGTACTACATAGAGCCATGGCTACATGGAACTCTATTCCACATCAGATAACTGATGCAAGCCGTAGAATCAGATTTTTTAAAAACGATAAAAATACACCTTATGGAACAGCTGGGACTGTGAAGAGACACACACACAGGCACAGACACACATACACATGATAAGCCATGCACTCTACACACACGTACACATGGATTTTGTATTATAGATATGTGATAGTAGAGTAGTGGCCTGAGAGAACACACTTAATGTGTTGTGAAAAATGTTATGAAATGTAATGTCATGTAATATTTTAAATTGTACATAACTGCCTTAATGTTGCCAGACGCCATGCAGCAGCTAATGGGGATCCTTAATAAAAACAAATACAAATAGCTATCTTATTTGGTATATTTTACCACTATACTCAACATAGATACCACAGTCTAAATGTATCAGTATTTTCACATAATGAAACATCTTTTGACTTTGAATACTATGACACCTTACTGAAATAAGTACAATGACAAAGGATCTAGAACTCCATTGTGTATTGTTTTGGTTGGTCTTTGGAGAATTCTCAAACAAGCTTCAAATTATACTTATAAAAAGTAATGTTGGTCTCATTGAAAGTCAAACAGACGTTTGATAGAAATCAAGTACTAATTACCTGTGAAAATATCATGGGATCCAATTGCTCCATTGGTTAGATGTGTGTGTGTGGCCCTCTTAAGCGGGAGGGAATACACATTATTATTATTTTTTTTAACTTTTTCTATAACATATTTAAACATGAACATCCTAATTAAAATCTAAATGAAGTCTTTATTGAGATAAAGAACATTCTGAATCTAATCACATACAGTACCAGTCAAACGTTTGGAAACACCTACTCATCCCATGGTTTTAATAAATGTTTACTATTTTTTACATTGTAGAATAATAGTGAAGACATCAAAACTATAAAATAACACATATGGAATCATGTAGTAACCAAAAAAGTGTTAAACAAATCAAAATATATTTTATATTTGAGATTCTTCAAAGTAGCCACCTTTGCCTTGATGACAGCTTTGCATTTTCTCTCAACCAGCTTCATGAGGTAGTCACCTGGAACGCCTTGATAAAAGTTTATTTGTGGAATTTCTTTCCTTCTTAACGTGTTTGAACCAATCAGTTGTGTTGTGACAAGGTAGGGGTGGTATGGGATGAATTGGACTGCAGAGTGAAGGAACAGCAGCCAAGTGTTCAACATATGTGGGAACTCCTTCAATACTGTTGGAAAAGCTGTTATGCTGATGAATGAGGACCCAAAAGCGACGTAATAGTAACAGAGTCTTTATTCCAGTATTAAACAAATAATGATTCTCCTGGATATAATCAATGGTAATCCAAAACAGGAAACTGAAATCCTCTCGTCAATAGAGAGGAACGCCTGGAGACGCGACCACAGACTGCAGGTCGCTTCGGGAAGGCACTGGCCGTAGCTGACATAGACACCTGCTCACACGCAGCATCTGAAGAAGGCAAAGAACACGACAGGGCGAAACAAGGACACAGGAACAGCAAACATCAAACAAGAATCCGACAAGGACAGGAGCGGAAAACAGAGGAAGAAATAGGGACTCTAATCAGAGGGCAAAACAGGGGACAGGTGTGAAAGAGTAAATGAGGTCGTAGGGAGAATGAGAAACAGCTGGGAGCAGGAACGGAACGATAGAGAGAGAGAAAGAGAAAGAACCTAATAAGACCAGCAGAGGGAAGCACAGGGACAAGACATGATCAAAGACAAAACATGACAGTACCCCCCCACTCACCGAGCGCCTCCTGGCGCACTCGAGGAGGAACCCTGGCGGCAACGAAGGAAATCATCAATCAACGAACGGTCCAGCACGTCCCGAGATGGAACCCAACTCCTCTCCTCAGGACCGTAACCCTCCCAATCCACTAAGTACTGGTGACCACGTCCCCGAGAACGCATGTCCATGATCTTCCGTACCTTGTAAATAGGAGCGCCCTCGACAAGGACGGGGGGGGGGGAGGGAAGACGAACGGGGGCGCGAAGAAAAGGCTTGACACAGGAGACATGGAAGACAGGGTGGACGCGACGAAGATGTTGCGGAAGAAGCAGTCGCACAGCGACAGGATTGACGACCTGAGAGACACGGAACGGACCAATGAACCGCGGAGTCAACTTGCGAGAAGCTGTCGTAAGGGGAAGGTTACGAGTGGAAAGCCACACTCTCTGACCGCGACAATACCTAGGACTCTTAATCCTACGTTTATTGGCGGCTCTCACAGTCTGCGCCCTGTAACGGCAAAGTGCAGACCTGACCCTCCTCCAGGTGCGCTCACAACGTTGGACAAAAGCCTGAGCGGAGGGAACGCTGGACTCGGCGAGCTGGGACGAAAACAGAGGAGGCTGGTAGCCAAGACTACTCTGAAACGGGGACAGCCCGGTAGCAGACGAAGGAAGCGAGTTGTGAGCGTACTCAGCCCAGGGGAGCTGTTCTGCCCAAGACGCAGGGTTTCGAAACGAAAGGCTGCGTAAAATGCGACCAATCGACTGATTGGCCCTTTCTGCTTGACCGTTAGACTGGGGATGAAACCCGGAAGAGAGACTGACGGAAGCACCAATCAAACGACAGAACTCCCTCCAAAACTGTGACGTGAATTGCGGACCTCTGTCTGAAACGGCGTCTAACGGGAGGCCATGAATTCTGAACACATTCTCAATGATGATTTGTGCCGTCTCCTTAGCGGAAGGAAGCTTAGCGAGGGGAATGAAATGTGCCGCCTTAGAGAACCTATCGATAACCGTAAGAATCACAGTCTTCCCCGCAGACGAAGGCAGACCGGTAATAAAGTCTAAGGCGATGTGAGACCATGGTCGAGAAGGAATGGGAAGCGGTCTGAGACGACCGGCAGGAGGAGAGTTACCTGACTTAGTCTGCGCGCAGTCCGAACAAGCCGCCACGAAACGACGCGTGTCCCGCTCCTGAGTAGGCCACCAAAACCGCTGGCGAATAGAAGCAAGCGTACCCCGAACGCCGGGGTGGCCAGCTAACTTGGCAGAGTGAGCCCACTGAAGAACAGCCAGACGAGTAGAGACAGGAACGAACAGAAGGTTACTAGGACAAGCGCGCGGCGACGCAGTGTGAGTGAGTGCTTGCTTTACCTGTCTCTCAATTCCCCAGACAGTCAACCCGACAACACGCCCTTCAGGGAGAATCCCCTCGGGGTCGGTAGAAGCCACAGAAGAACTAAAGAGACGGGATAAGGCATCAGGCTTGGTGTTCTTATTTCCCGGACGATAGGAAATCACGAACTCGAAACGAGCGAAAAACAACGCCCAACGAGCTTGACGTGCATTAAGTCGTTTGGCCGAACGGATGTACTCAAGGTTCTTATGGTCAGTCCAAACGACAAAAGGGACGGTCGCCCCCTCCAACCACTGTCGCCATTCGCCTATGGCTAAGCGGATGGCGAGCAGTTCGCGGTTACCCACATCATAGTTGCGTTCCGATGGCGACAGGCGATGAGAAAAGTAAGCGCAAGGATGGACCTTATCGTCAGACTGGAAGCGCTGAGACAGAATGGCTCCCACGCCCACCTCTGAAGCGTCAACCTCGACAATGAATTGTTTAGTGACGTCAGGAGTAACAAGGATAGGGGCGGATGTAAAACGCTTCTTGAGGAGATCAAAAGCTCCCTGGGCGGAACCGGACCACTTAAAGCAAGTCTTGACAGAAGTCAGAGCTGTGAGAGGGGCAGCCACTTGACCGAAATTACGAATGAAACGCCGATAGAAATTAGCGAAACCGAGAAAGCGCTGCAACTCGACACGTGACTTAGGGACGGGCCAATCGCTGACAGCCTGGACCTTAGCGGGATCCATCTGAATGCCTTCAGCGGAAATAACAGAACCGAGAAAAGTGACAGAGGAGACATGAAAGGCGCACTTCTCAGCCTTCACGTAGAGACAATTCTCTAAAAGGCGCTGGAGTACACGTCGAACGTGCTGAACATGAATCTCGAGTGACGGTGAAAAAATCAGGATATCGTCAAGGTAAACGAAAACAAAAATGTTCAGCATGTCTCTCAGTACATCATTAACTAATGCCTGAAAGACAGCTGGAGCATTAGCGAGACCGAACGGCAGAACCCGGTATTCAAAATGCCCTAACGGAGTGTTAAACGCCGTTTTCCACTCGTCCCCCTCTCTGATGCGTACGAGATGGTAAGCGTTACGAAGGTCCAACTTAGTAAAGCACCTGGCTCCCTGCAAAATCTCGAAGGCTGACGACATAAGGGGAAGCGGATAACGATTCTTAACCGTTATGTCATTCAGCCCTCGATAATCCACGCAGGGGCGCAGAGTACCGTCCTTCTTCTTAACAAAGAAAAATCCCGCTCCGGCGGGAGAGGAAGAAGGCACCACGGTACCGGCGTCGAGAGAAACAGACAGATAATCCTCGAGAGCCTTACGTTCGGGAGCCGACAGAGAGTATAGTCTACCCCGAGGGGGAGTGGTCCCCGGAAGGAGATCAATACAACAATCATACGACCGGTGAGGAGGAAGGGAGCTGGCTCTGGACCGACTGAAGACCGTGCGCAGATCATGATATTCCTCCGGCACTCCTGTCAAATCACCAGGTTCCTCCTGAGTAGAGGGGACAGAAGACACAGGAGGGATAGCAGACATTAAACACTTCACATGACAAGAAACGTTCCAAGATAGGATAGAATTACTAGACCAATTAATAGAAGGATTATGACATACTAGCCAGGGATGACCCAAAACAACAGGTGTAAAAGGTGAACGAAAAATCAAAAAGGAAATGGTCTCACTGTGGTTACCCGATACTGTGAGGGTTAAAGGTAGTGTCTCACATCTGATACTGGGGAGAAGACTACCATCTAAGGCGAACATGGGCGTGGGCTTCCCTAACTGTCTGAGAGGAATGTCATGTTTCCGAGCCCATGCTTCGTCCATAAAACAACCCTCAGCCCCTGAGTCTATCAAGGCACTGCAGGAAGCAGCCGAACCGGTCCAGCGTAGATGGACCGACAAGGTAGTACAGGATCTTGATGGAGAGACCTGAGTAGTAGCGCTCACCAGTAGCCCTCCGCTTACTGATGAGCTCTGGCTTTTACTGGACATGACATGACAAAATGTCCAGCAGAACCGCAATAGAGGCAAAGGCGGTTGGTGATTCTCCGTTCCCTCTCCTTAGTCGAGATGCGAATACCTCCCAGCTGCATGGGCTCAGTCTCTGAGCCGGTGGGAGGAGATGGTTGAGATGCGGAGAGGGGAAGCACCGTTAACGCGAGCTCTCTTCCACGAGCTCGATGACGAAGATCTATCCGTCGTTCTATGCGGATGGCGAGTGCAATCAAAGAGTCCACGCTGGAAGGAACCTCCCGGGAGAGAATCTCATCCTTAACCTCAGCGTGAAGTCCCTCCAGAAAACGAGCGAGCAACGCCGGCTCGCTCCAGTCACTGGAGGCAGCAAGAGTGCGAAACTCTATAGAGTAATCCGTTATGGATCGATCACCTTGACATAGGGAAGCCAGGGCCCTGGAAGCCTCCTTCCCAAAAACTGAACGATCAAAAACCCGTATCATCTCCTCTTTAAAGTTCTGATAATCGTTAGAACACTCAGCCCTTGCCTCCCAGATAGCTGTGCCCCACTCCCGAGCCCGACCAGTAAGGAGTGATATGACGTAAGCGATCCGAGCTCTCTCTCTTGAGTACGTGTTGGGCTGGAGAGAGAACACAATATCACACTGGGTGAGAAAGGAGCGACACTCAGTGGGCTGCCCAGAGTAACATGGTGGGTTATTAACCCTAGGTTCCGGAGACTCGGAAGACCAGGAAGTAGCTGGTGGCACGAGACGAAGACTCTGAAACTGTCCAGAGAGATCGGAGACCTGAGCGGCCAGGGTCTCAACGGCATGACGAGCAGCAAACAATTCCTGCTCGTGTCTGCCGAGCATTGCTCCCTGGAACTCGACGGCAGTGTTGAGAGAATCCATAGTCGCTGGGTCCATCTTGGTCGGATTCTTCTGTTATGCTGATGAATGAGGACCCAAAAGCGACGTAATAGTAACAGAGTCTTTATTCCAGTATTAAACAAATAATGATTCTCCTGGATATAATCAATGGTAATCCAAAACAGGAAACTGAAATCCTCTCGTCAATAGAGAGGAACGCCTGGAGACGCGACCACAGACTGCAGGTCGCTTCGGGAAGGCACTGGCCGTAGCTGACATAGACACCTGCTCACACGCAGCATCTGAAGAAGGCAAAGAACACGACAGGGCGAAACAAGGACACAGGAACAGCAAACATCAAACAAGAATCCGACAAGGACAGGAGCGGAAAACAGAGGAAGAAATAGGGACTCTAATCAGAGGGCAAAACAGGGGACAGGTGTGAAAGAGTAAATGAGGTCGTAGGGAGAATGAGAAACAGCTGGGAGCAGGAACGGAACGATAGAGAGAGAGAAAGAGAAAGAACCTAATAAGACCAGCAGAGGGAAGCACAGGGACAAGACATGATCAAAGACAAAACATGACAAAAGCATTCCAGGTGAAGCTGTTTGAGAGAATGCTAAGAGTGTGCAAAGGGTGGCTACTTTGAAGAATCTCAAATATAAAATATTTTTTAATTTGTTTAACACTTTTTCGTTACTACATGATTCCATGTGTGTTATTTCATAGTTTGATGTCTTCACTATTATTCTACAATGTAGAAAATAGTAAAAATAAAGAAAAACCCTTCAATGAGTGGGTGTGTCCAAACTTTTGACTGGTACTGTAAGTATAAAATCGTTATGAAATCCCCTTTCTTTGACTTTGTTTTGTGGTCTCTTGTTGCCTTCCCCACAGAGTAGTGGTGCAGTCTTCTCACTCAAAAACCGACCCTGAAAACTATTGCTAAATATAGCCTCTGAAAGCAGAAACTTGTCAATGCTGATTCAGCCAGACAGGTACAGGAAAGTGTATTCATTTTCTCGTAAGCCAGGAAAGTGCTTTTCAACGTTTCAATACCCCCCACTTTGCTCATATTCTTTTGCATTAGAGGCATTTTCAGAAGTCCCTTGAGGTTTTTGAAAGGGAAATAACCAGAATTTTCAAACACTTAAAAACAATCCCCCATTGATGGCAAGACAAATATAAGACAAATGTGCACTACTGTATGACCACTATAGTCATTACCCATACATACGACTGCAAAGAGAGCCTCATCATTGACAAGCTCTCAACTCACAAACCTATGCGTATGTTTTCCCTCTTGTTCCAACTCGTACATTACACTACAGTCACTTGGCTAGTACACAGTCCCTCATACAAACAATTAAAGGTCTATACTTATAGAGGCCTCATTTTGTGGCCTGTAGCTATAGCCTCACTATTTACAGTACATATCACTCTATCCATCTCTGTTGACCTCAGTTATAAGTTCCCCCGGATGTAGAGAAAGGGTGAACGTTACTATGGGGACGTGGAGTGTTCCACTGCTCTGTGGCACAGTGAGGCTGTTCCATTGTGGCAAGAAAGAGAGTGAGAGAGAGAGAGCGAGCAGCTGTCTTTACCTTTGGCAGGCAAACAGGCTCATTAAGGGTGGCCATGTTTGTTTTTGTGCCTGATACCTAGCCCTGAGCAAACATTTCCTATCTTCTCTCTGCAGCCCTCACAGTCTCAACATTTCCTTTCCTATTGTGAGGCACTGGCAGTTCGAAGCCAACCGTGCGTTTCTGTGCAAGTCACATGCGCCAAATACAACAGGTGTAGACCTTACAGTGAAATGCTTACCTTAACCAACAAAGCAGTTTTAAGAAAAATACAAAAAAAAATAAGAAATTAAGTAACGGAAAATGTAAGCGCAGCAGGAAAATAACAATAGCGAGGCTATATTCAGGGGGTACCAGTACAGAGTCAATGTGCGGGGGCACCGGTTAGTCGAGGTAATTGAGGTAATATATACATGTGGGTAGAGTTATTAAAGTGACTATGCATAGATGATAACAGAGAGTAGCAGCAGCGTAAAAGGGGGGGGCAATGCAAGTAGTCTGGGTAGCCATTTGATTAGATGTTCAGTAGTCTTATGGCTTTGGGGTAGAAGCTGTTTAGAAGCCTCTTGGACAATTTTTAGGGCCTTCCTCTGACACCGCCTGGTATAGAGGTCTTGGATGCCAGGAAGCTTGGCCCCAGTGATGTACTGGGCCGTACGCACTACCCTCTGTAGTGCCTTGGTATATGATATTGATCCGTCCTTTGTCCGATGTACAGTTAGTTAAGGTGTTGAAATGGCTTTTCTTTATTTGCTTGTGTTTGCAGATGACATAGGTCTGTATCTATCTTAGGCTTGATTTGCATGTTTGACCTTCTCTGCACTGCCAATGCTTTTGCAAATAACTTTGGTTAGATTTTTTATACATTCATGAGAGCGGGCCTGTCAATGCCCTTCCCCGTTGATGAACTATAGTACAAGTATATAGACTAATAGCTATTGACTTGAAATTATTTGACAGAAATGCATGATGCACTTCTGACTTGTAAAAACCCAACCCCCCCAAGCCCCCTTTTCCTATCATTTCATGTCTTGGGAATATATTTCTCCAAAACGAGCCCTCCTCACTTAAAAAAAAAAAGTAGTCTCTTTCCATCGTTCGTCAAGCAGCCGAGTCACAATGCATTCCGAAATGAGTCCTTAATGTGGAATAATGAGGCTGTCATGGCGGAGCAATCTCTGCTTGTTTGAGTTTGAGTCATGTTGTAGATTCAATTCAATCAGCCGAAGTCAACCTGGCCTCAGGCCAAATCGGTAATGGATGACCTCATTCAAACAATGCCTCTGACATGTTGAAACAATAAGAGGAAGAGCCTTGAGACAGTTGCAAAAGCAAACTCGACTCTCGTGCGCACAGTAAATGACAGTACATTCGCTATAGTCTTTGTAGAATAATTAATTTGATGGTGCAAAAGTATTGCCAGTGGATTTAGATCGGGTTAGGCTTCATGAAGAAATGTAACACACAGTATAGGCCAAGTTGATCCTTTAAGATCCAAGGAATATTGTTGCTAATGCAATAGCATTTCAAAACGTTTTAAATATGCGATAGCAATGGACTAAACAGAATCTAATAAAAAGGCTAAAGCATGTTACGTAAGCTAATAAGATAATATTAACAATTCAATGTTTATTTAACTACTATCTTTTGTCTTGCCCATTCACCCTCTAAATGCCACACATACATAATCCATGTCTCAATTGTCTCAAGGCTTAAAAATCCTTCATCCTTCTTTAACCTGTCTCCTCCCCTTCATCTACACTGATTGAAGTGGATTTAACAAATTACATCAATATGGGATCATAGCTTTCACCTGGATTCACCTGGTCAGTCTCTGTCATGGAATGAGCAGGTGTTCATAACGTTTTGTATACTTAGTGTACCTGCTCATCATTGTATACACAATGTTCTGAACGTATCATGGAAAACAATCTAGCTTATTTTGTACAGCTGTTACTTGTCTTATTGGAGGTTTATTTTCCTACACAAGTCGAAACGGATTTGTTCCAATGTCGAAATTACTGGAATCTAAATCATTAGACAAACATTACCAAGGCAATGTAAACACATTCAATGTTACAATCTACATGCATGGTTTCTAGGCAATAACTTTGACGCCTGAGGCAAAAGCACTTTTCCCCGTGCATTTCAATTACTAAGGCGGAGCGGGCCCACCTCCCTCACCCCGTACCCTAGTTATTACTGTAGCAAAGGAAGTTATTCAACACAGTTGAAAAGCACAACACCTAGAACAACTAAGAAATTAGCCTTGGAACAGTTGTAAAGCATTACATTGAAAGGAACTCGGTTATTATCAGTCCATAACTGATAATGGCATACAAGTTCTTGAACACAACAAATCCACCCATATAGAAGAATCCGGAAGTCTAATCAAATTTTGACGGGTGATGAAGTGATGAAAGCAAACGGTACTGATACAGAGTCAGTTGATCTTTAGCTCTGAAGCAGTTTAACACACACACACAGCATGCACTTCATTAAGCTCTGCTCCCGCTGGGCCTTATTCTATTAGAAATTAAAACTCAGGACAATTAGCTCCAGATTGGTCTCAGCTCGGAGCGCAACTCGTGTGCTCAAGGCTCTGAGATGACTTAATTACAGTCTCATGTGGAAATCACACGGGGGTGCGGGGGAGAGTTCTGTAGGGGTCTGAAATGTACAGTTCTAATTGGGAAATCGTATTAACTCTATCGTAACACCTGCTCTAATATAATAGGCCCTAAACATGACTAGTCTCTAATAACTGTATACAGATTCAACAGGCAGGGGGGGTTTTTGGCAGGCTTTTTGAGAATTTACTGTAACTGACAAGTCAGTGTTTCGGTAAGAAAGCACCAGTGGTCTGAAGTCCTATGTGTAAACCAAGGACACACTGCATCAAGTGCCATTGTTTGGGTAAGAGTAAACGCTGAGCACTTGCCCGAACGGATTAGTCATTCATTTAACAGCCGCAATCTCTGAAGCACGGACATGGCTGTTTGTTTGTTTGTTTTTGGTCTTAAACGGTGCCAGCTTATGGGAAGCATGCAGTTCAGTGAAGAGGGAAAGTAGGGAGGTTGATGAGAGAGAAAGGAGGATGGGGACGAAGGGATTAGAGGGGTGTCATTTTCCCCCTACAACATGATCTCTAATTTCCCACAAAGCACTGGGTAACCTGAGCCAGAGATTAGCCCACGTTATCTTGTTTAATAAAATATGACGACGATCTCTTTGTCGGCTCCATTCAGTTTCACTTGATATCACATGACCTGTCGGACCGCAAACATTTGCTCCTGTTTTACGACAAGAACCTCTTGGGCCCACTTTCAAAAAGCGTCTCAGTGTAGGAGTGCTGATTTAGGTTCCGTTTTCCTTTTTAGATCATAATGATTTAAATGATATGGATAGGGGGGACCTGGGATTATATCCACAAAGTGTCTCAAAGAAAGTGTGCTGGGCTAGGCTCAGTTTTGCCTTTTAGATCACAATGAATGTGATTATATGGTCAGATCCTAGATCAGCAACCCTACTCAGAGACGCTTTATGCATAAGGGCCCTGGTGCTTTATTTTCAATGAGAGCGCCCAACTATAACCCTTATTCTGACAATATAATCGATATTGACCTGCTCTTTCTGATGAAATGAGTCAGACATTCTTATTCCACGGGCCTTGATCGGATCATCAGAGCTCTTCATTGAATTATTGATACTCATCAAGCCCAAAATAGGACGGTTATTATGTTTTCATAAGCTCTTTTTAGCCTTGCTGGCATTGCACCCTCAAGCCTCTATCCTCTCTATATGGGTTTTTACATCACGGTAAGCAACAGAAAGGGTGAAGAGGTACAATTGACCAGCAGCCTATTTTCGTCTATAGTCAGTTAGGCTTGATGGAGCCAGTGTTCAGTGTATTTTCAGACCTGTGTAGTGAAGTAAATCCCACCAAATATCGTATTGACCTCAGGCCTCATGATTGCACTGTTTATGAAGGAAAGGACTCAAGAAAGTAAATAAGGAGTCAAGCATGTTTTGCCATTTGAGTACTGGGTACCAGTGCATACCCAAAACCTGCTGTTCAGTAAATTAAATTGAGTTGGAGTGTTATCTTCCACATGTTATATGCATTGATATATGAGCAATTCCATGTTAAACAAACCACACAAAATGACTAAAGTTCTCCTTGTGCATAGAGCTCTATGGTTTGTTTAACTTTGCAATCATTGTTTTATGTTTGAGGTACATTTTAAAAATGAAAAATCTGAGTCTCCACATCACTCTGTTACCTTGGAGTTGCCCACATACAGCATGCTATTTGAGATATTCAAAGTCAACACGTACATTGGAACGTCATGAATTTAGACAACATGAGGTCCTGCAGGACATTGAGCTGCTGCAGAACAGAGATCTAGCCATTTTAAACAATTTGGGTTTTATTTCAGTTTCAGATCCAAGCTGAAAGGAGCAACTGTTCAAATGTTCTCATACATTCCTCTTTCACCGTCTCTGTTTCTCTCTCTCCCCAACACACATACACATGCATGTGCACAAGTGTGCACACACAGGCAGTGTTTGTTCACTACTGTGTGATTAACAGTTCTATAAAAAAATATATGCTAAGGTACTCTTTCCTGTGTTTGCGGTGTTAACAACAATTACTAAGTTGTCATGGTGTTGTTTAGACGAAACAGAATCAACTGAGCACAACACGGTGTCATACTTTATTTCCTCTGTTTGTTTTTCTTACATCCCTCAACAGGATGGCTTGTCTGGCTGAAACTAAACAGCCGGACAAAACAAAGACAAATAGGGCCTCTCTCTCCCTCTGTTCTGCCACACCACTTCATTACAGAAATGCTGTGAGGAAAAAGACAGCTTGTGCTTGGCTCTGCCATACACTGTAATGTTTCTCTCTGCCCACTGTGAATTAATCTCATCATTAAGTCTCAATGAAGAAAAATGAGCCACAGATTCGATCTCGCTGTCGCGCTGCCGGCGCCCTCTCCAGTGACTCCATTGGACGGGGCTATCATCACCTCGCACAGGCAATTATATCTGCTAGCTAAATATGTCACACACAATAAATCCGGCATCCCTGACAGACGAGGGACAAGGCAGGAGACACAGCCTCGTATAAGAGAGGCACAGTCAAGCAGGTCCATCTCCTACCTGACAACCAATGGGATCGATAAGCCCAATGGATTTCTGAAGGAGACTGATACTAAATATAACACACATTCTATGTCATGGTGATGGATTGCATGTATGACATTTATCAAGGCTGAGGGTAACACACCACAAACTAAACATATGTTGGATCTACAAGGGATGATGCAATACTGCCATTTTGCAACAGAACAGCGCAACATTACCACAAAACGTGTCTTTGGTGTCTAGTTTTGAGCCTTTTAAATAACTACTTGAACTGTTAGAACAGTTGGATAAAATGTAAGACTGGACCCTCTTCCCATCTGTTTGTTTGTTTGCATTTGGAGCTAGATCATTAATGAATGTAACCTTTTTCGTTGATACCATCCCTCCAGGCCGCAGTGCAAACACAGCATTGACATTCACCCGATAATGTTTGTAAAGGATATTCAGAAAAAACAAGTGTGGGAAAGAGCTTTTAAGCCAGACGTAGAGCTTGCCATTGCTGATACTATTTGTACAGGACATACCTCAGGAGGCTGAGACAACTGTGAATGTTTGTCCAGCTCACAGACTCTTCCATACATACACACAGCCCGAGCAGCTTGCATTCCTCCCCATTCATTAATAAATTCATTAATTTCCCCCCTCGTATTATCTCCCTCTGTTGGTTGATCACTTTAACCAGCGTCGATGTCCCCGTGGAAATGTCATTAACATAATAAAAAAATCCCCATAAAAATGTGTCAGTTTAAGCTAGAGATATCTGTTTGCGTCTCAATCCACCACATCCACCGATGTCGCACTTCCGCATCTGCGATGAAAGGTGACAAAGCTAGAGCAGTGTTTGTCAGACCGTGAGACAACACGACGGTGTTATCTGTTTTGCTCTACGACCCCCACAAGGGGCACTTACATTTTTTACTTGCCCATTCACCTCTGAACGGCACACACACACAATCCATGTCTCAATTGGCTTAAAAATCCTTCTTTAACCTGTCTCCTCCCCTTCATCTTGACCGATTGAAGTAGATTTAAGAAGTGGCATCAATGAGGGGTCATAGCTTTCACCTAGATTTACCTGGTCAGTCGATGTCATGGAAAGAGTAATGTTTTGTATACTCAGTGTATATGGAGACAGTTTAGTGCTTAAGTTAAGGGGTTAAATACATGTACAAAAATAAATAATAATGTTTCCTGATCTTTGTTACATCTCTTACATATAGGACAGACACTTCAGAACAAACTTCTTTGCGATGTTTTTCTCCATGTAGTGAATATTTTATTCAATGTGTTTGTACGAGCTAATGGCAGTAAGGCCACATTTTTATTTCTCATCAAATAATTGTTTTATTGGGGTGGGTGGTTGGGAGAGGTTGGGGTGAGTGGTTTGGAGGGAATTGAGGTGGGTGGACTGAGGTAGGAAAGGGGCTGGGGTTGAGGGTGGATGTGTTGTGTGGAGGGAGGAAGGAAGGGAGGGAAGGTGGATGGAATATGGTCATATCTTTGTACATTTAGTAAAACTTGAATAAAAATATATACACATTTTTTTTATACCTTTATACTTAAAGGGGTCTTAAAATTCCAAATCAAATAGCTAAACAATTCCATATAGCTTAGTGTACGTCTTTGACTTTGAAATCCTCTACATTGCAGCCAGACTGGGCAGAATCACTGATCTACAAAACATCTAGCCTCAGAAGCCCAGGATTTTCTAACAGAATAGTCATAATCCAATAGTCGTGTCAAAGAGGCACGATTTGTAAGGTTGGCTTTGTGAGACTGCAAAACACCTACATCCCAAATATCGATTCATTATGTGATCAGGATTATCGGTTTTGTTCCTCGCCTTGCTCAAACTGATCCCCTCAAATATGCTGCACAACTCAACCCCACACACAAAATGCTGAAGGATACCAGAAATGTCTATGAACATGTCAAGGCCAGTAGAACAATAGCTTCCTTGTGATGCTAAGACATCCAAAATGTTTGTCCGTGCTTCTGTCCTCATGCAGCAAGAAGTGGAACCAACGTGATGGACATACACTGTTATTAGCGCATCCATTTTAACAACCCCGGCTTTTGAGTTCTCGGCGCTCGTAACCATTAACAAACATAATCAACGCTTAACACAACACCCAGGGGCCTACCCCACAGCAGTTTCTTTCTTTTCTGCAGGTAAAATTAGAGTGCCGTGGAGTTGCCCCACGGGAGGCTCGTTCTGACGAAGTCTTACTGGAACAAGCCGACTGGTCTTAATTATGCCAACAGCCGCTCCGAGGAACAGACTACTCCCCCCTCTCTCTCTTACACCAACAGGCAGCAATCCATGGCTGCCAGTCCCACTAATTAGTGCACGGGTATCCATTTTTCTCTCTCTCTCTTTATCTCTCTGAATCTCTCTCTCCCTCTCCCTCACACTATCCAAGACACAGAGAGACACTCAACACAAACACTACATGCACAGTACGGACTGATGAGGCCTCGGAAAGTAAAAAAAAGATTCTTCCATTAGTTGAGTGTGCATTTCTTGGCTTCCTTTGCTCTCTCTTCAGGCTGATTTACATAAGTCCAACTCTTAAATAGGACTAATCCCTGTTCTAAGATGAGCTGCATGGAGGTCTTCTATGCTGTAATTACTCTCTTGATGATATTACAGTTGACAACTAGAGGTGTTTTATTAAAACTTGGCAAAAAAGTTACACATTCAAATGGATGTCTTCCTTGAGAATCTAAAGCTTGGGGCAGAACAACATTCACTCAGTTACAGGTTCAAAATGAGATGGGGGCCCGAAGACTTTCTCACATCTAACAAAAATAATCTAGTGAGTCTCCTGTACAAAATATCTGCCCCATGGATGATTTCAAATGGTACGAATTCCCATTAAAAATCTCCTTGGTGCACAAGTGATTTACTGCATGTTGTTTCTCCAGGGCCCTCTGTGTCATGAGTCCACACTGTGGTATGCATGGCCTTCCCCTTCACAGTCTAGAAAAGCAATTGTGATTGTGATGTCTAAGTCAGCAAAACCAGTGAATGGCTGAGGTCAGAGTGAGAACACACTGGCTGCAATCCAAATGGCCCCCTATTCTCTACATAGTGCAATACATCGTATGAGCCCTGGTCAAAAGTAGCTCACTATATAGGGAATAGTGTGCCATTTGAGAAACACACACTGTCCACCTGCTGTGTGGCACTGATTATTTCAACCCATTCCACTCGCTCTCCTTTCACCACAATAGGGCTTGTTATTAGCTAATAGCTACATTACTACATTTGTTGCCCTAGGATATAAAACTGTACCGTACCGTAGCTTGAATTATTTCCTGGCATCTAATGGAATTAACAATATTGCAAATGCTTCAGACCAACAAGTTTTGCATTGGTTTCATGTGTGTGATTATACACTGAACAAAAATATAAACTCAACATGTAAAGCTGAAATAAAAGATCCCAGAAATGTTCCATACACACAAAAAGCTTATTTCTCTCATATTTGGTGGACAAATTTGTTTACATCCCTGTTAGTGAGCATTTCTCCATTGCCAAGATAATCCATTCACCTGACAGGTGTGGCATATCAAGAAGATGATTAAACAGCATGATCATTACACAGGTGCACCTTGTGCTGGGGATAATACAAGGCCACACTAAAATGTGCAGTTTTGTCACACAACACAATGCCACAGATGTCTCAAGTTTTGAGGGAGCGTGCAATTGGCATGCTGACTGTGGGCATGTCCACCAGAGCTGTTTGAAGATAATTAAATGTTAATTTCTCTACCAAAAGCCGCCTCCAACGTCATTTTAGAGAATTTGGTAGTACGTCTAACCGGCCCCACAACCGCAGACCATGTATGGCATCGTGTGGGCGAGCGGTTTGCTGATGTCAACATTGTGAACAGAGTGCCTCATGGTGGTGGTGGGGTTATGGTATGGCAGGCATAAGCTACGGACAACAAACACAATTGCATTTTATCGATGGCAATTTGAATGCACAGAGATACCGTGATGAGATCCTGAGGCCCATTGACATGCCATTCATCCACCGCCATCACCTCATGTTTCAGCATGATAATGCACGGCCCCATGTCGCAAGGACCTTTACACAACTCCTGGAAGCTGAAAATGTCCCAGTTCTTCCATGGCCTGCATACTCAATAGACATATCACCCATTGAGCATGTTTGAGATGCTCGGGATCGACGTGTACGAAAGAGTGTTCCAGTTCCCACCCATATCCAACAACTTCGCACAGCCATTGAAGAGGAGTGGGACAACATTCCACAGGCCATAATCAACAGCCTGATCAACTCTATGCGAAGGAGATGTGTCGCTCTGCATGAGGCAAATGGTGGTCACACCAGATATTGACTGGTTTTCTGATCCTAGCCCCCACCTTTTTTTAAAGACATATGTGTGACCAACAGATGCATATCTGTATTCCCATTCATGTAAAATCCATATATTAGGGTTTAATGAACATATTTAAATTGACTGATTTCCTTTATAAGAACTGTATAAATATAAATTAATATATATATATAAATACAGTTGAAGTCGGAAGTTTACATAAACAAGTTTTAATGACTTCAACCTAAGTGTTTCAACCACTCCACAAATGTCTTGTTAACAAACTATAGTTTTGGAAAGTCGGTTAGGACATCTACTTTGTGCATGATTCACTGATTCACTGTTATAATTCACTGTATCACAATTCCAGTGGGTCAGAAGTTTACATACACTAAGTTGACTGTGCCCCCTAAAACAGCGTGGAAAATTCCAGAAAATTATGTCATGGCTTTAGAAGCTTCTGATAGGCTAATTGACATCATTTGAGTCAATTGGAGGTGTATCTGTGGATGTATTTCAAGGCCTATCTTCAAACAGTGCCTCTTTGCTTGACATCATGGGAAAATCAAAAGAAATCAGCCAAGATCTCAGAAAAAAATGGTAGACCTCCACAAGTCTGGTTCATCCTTGGGAGCAATTTCCAAATAAAGTGGTGATCCTAACTGACTTAAGACAGGGAATTTTACTAGGATTTAATGTCAGGATTTGTGAAAAACTGAGTTTAAATGTATTTGGCTAAGGTGTATGTAAACTTCTAACTTCAACTGTGTGTATATATATATACAGTATATATATACACACAGTTTATTAGGTACACCCCCCCATTCACGAAAATGTTTCTCTCCTACAGACAATGATTTACGTGGCCTTGGCTTGGTATATAAAACAGGCAGACAGATGTCAGTTGTCGGAAAATATAGGACCTGGGTGTGGCCTCCACTTAAAGTGTTCCGCATACTGTAGGACAGAAGGACAGCTGCACTGTCTAATTTAGTTATACAAACAGTGGATTTGCCATTGCGTACCCTTATTTCCCAAAACAAACTGAACGTGCTGGATGACAGAATAGAAGACCATACATAATTACAGCTGAACAAAACATCTAGAAGTGTCAGTAAAAAAAAATGTAGTTCAACTCCATTATTTTCTATCGTTTACAGACAACCTATGCAGCAATTACTTGATGTGCTGAAAGCAAAGGTAGAGAACACTAAAACATAGTACTGTTTCATATTCCATAGTAGCACAAAGACTGCAGTAATTACAACGTTTGATGTTATTTCTAGGCTGCGGGAGCGCCACAGAGTAAGAGAGACGTATTATCACAGACATTATTCAGAGTTATTCGTGGACATGTGAAAGTCTCAACTCCTTACCAATTCCCTTTTCCTCCTCCAGTAGCCCCTTTCGTGATAATTTCACAGAATTCCATTTGCCCTGAAATGTGCATGGTTCAGCTCCACCAGGTAAAATGGCTAGCTATAGGATGTAAGAGACATTATGGAGGAATTGACATGCAATGCTTTGGAGCTATATAAAAATGCTTTACATTTTCTCTCATCAAGACATTTCAACCAATTATGGAGAGTGCCATGGTCAGTTGAACTGAATCATAGGGTCATTGATTAACCTCTTACTGAAATTAATTTCCTTCAAATACCTTTAAAATATGTAAGAGCAGTCACACTAAAATTAACAGTTGTATGCTAAAACAGAACCACACCATTCTTGATTCTCTGGATGCCTCATAAGCATGCTAATTAGTTACCATAACAAGGTTTGTAACCTGTGTGGATTTGAAAGTAAGTAGTACATTTGCTCTGAAAAAATGCTGGCAAAGAAACATACCTTTTTATCTATACCAGAAAATGTTTTATCGTGTTTTCCAATCAAGCTTGGGTGAGACACGTGAGACTTGTTAATTCAAGACCTATGAAAAGAAAAACGTTTCCTCAGGCTGCAAATTGCTTTTCAGAGGGATAGTAATAAACAAGAATAGTTTATTCTCCCATATTTACAGAGATGTGATGCGGCTTGAGGATGGATATTCAAGGGGCATACTGCAGCCAGCAAATCTTCCCGGGACCTTTTTTTTTGTCAAATCACCTCACCGTTAAGCCAATCATATTCTCATCTCTCCACCCAAAATACATCATAGGTTTAACCAGGGATCACAATGTCTAATTAGGAAGTGTTCAACAAAAACCTAAAACAGCACCTGTGTGGCTCAGTTGGTAGAGCATGGGGTTTACAATGTCATGACAATGGGTTTGACTCCCGCTTGGGCTACCCATAAGAACATTTATACACGCACTGCTGGGAATCGCTTTAAATAAAAGTGTCTGCTAATGGCATATTATCTTGTCATGGAAATGAGCAATCATGAGACTCTTTTGCCTCCTTTCCATTTCTGAAAGGGTATGTGTCAAAATTCCTGAGGATCTCGGCAGCAGAGCCCACCTAAAACGATTAGCTACTGATTGATCAGATATAGATATGGCCTACATTAGAGAGGTTGATGCAACTCTTAAATGAGACAGCCAGTTTGAGGATAAGAAACTGACCCTGTGCACCTTGTTAAAATGAGATCAGACGGTCCCAATGGTCTCTGTCTCATTTGTAATGCCAGTGAAGGCAGTTAATGTTACATGTGGGATGATTGTAATCTCGCCTTGTGAGGGACCTCTCAACCAGAAGCATAGGCCACCTTTAAATATTTCAAATAAATACCTGAGATTCAAGGGACCGAAGACATATTTTGGAGCATTCCAATGTAGCCTATTATAGCCAACTTGATGCGTTCATTCTTCCTGAGATACTGGCCGTGTCCTAATACCCATAATTGCATCCTAAATAGTAGGCCACCGGAGTATGCGGGGGAAAAATCATGTTTAATAGACATTTCAAACATCAAGTATACTTTAAATGTCCGGATGTCACACTCACTTTGGCTTTGACAACAGCTGATCAATTAGATATGGGGATGCACTACAGAAATCAATTTATAGTGGGAAACACATGACACATTCTCAGTATGTGAAAATAGAAGTATGTGCATCTTTGAAAATCGACTATGCTTTAAATGCCAGGATATTATACTAATTTCGGTTTTTCATCTAGTAGAATTCGCTGCACACTTTTTGGGAATTTCACAGCCACAATACATTGGAAAAGGGAGGGCTGTGCGTTTTGATAGATAGCTTCACGTAAACAACGAAACAACTTGGAGGATGGCGAATAGCGAACTACTTCATCATAACGTTACATCTTTGAAAACAGATCTGTAGCCTGCTGCCTGCCGTGCATTTAGCTGGCTACGTGCTTTAGTAGGACTAAAAGTTAGAACTGTTTGAACAGTAATGTTAGCTATAGGGTTACTTGCTTGTTGTTTAGCGATAACTTCATATTTGATATTAACCGAGTTAGCGAGCTACTTGTTGTAAATATCAGGGCTTGTGTTCAAACTGTTACAAGGTCTGATGACAATACCAGGCATTTAATTCTGTAGTGAAAACAGCAGGAGAAATGCCACAAAAAAAAGGTTTGAGTAAGTCATGTGGACATAGTTAGTCCTCTTGCCACTGCACTATGCATTGCCACTAGCTATGTTATAGCTAACGTTAGTAACGCGGCAGGCTACATTCCTATTTTCACCAGCACGGTCACAGCTCGAAAACTCTAGGTGGCATTCTGCCTTCTCCCTAAAGTTCACAGCCATTAGCTTTACCCACGACTGCCTCATGTGAACTACAATCCCGACTCTGAGTTTTAACGTTTAAAAACGTCAATGATCATTGTTTTCTATCTGGCTTTTGAAACATATGGCCCTTATCTTTCATCAGCGAGAAAGAAGATACACTTACTGTAGCAGTTTTGAACAGATCCATACAGCTATGAGGATGTATGGATCTACATGTATGGAAACTACACTTCCACTACACTTCCTGAGTTACCCGTACACACAGGTGTTCGGAGCATGCTAGATAGCTAATTAGCACATGTGGCCGGCTCGTCTTCCATCTGTTTTCCGTAAACAAGCGCTGCCGCAGGCGATGTGGGAATCTTAACAAAACTCCACCCTACAGAAGACGCCTTCGTCCAATGACTCTTATGTGTAATGTAATGGAACCGAGAGTCATGATCAAGAGCTAGCTAGTCCCAACACTTCTCTAATCTCCTAGTTCTCCTGATTTGTCACTGTTTATCTGTGTTGTTTCATTGCACATAAGCTGTTATGGTGAAAGTAATGGTAAAATGCAGTCGTTACTGTTTCACCTTCCAATTTGACAAATTATGTGGCAGTCTAGCTATTTTACATTTACATTTAAGTCATTTAGCAGACGCTCTTATCCAGAGCGACTTACAAATTGGTGCATTCACCTTATGATATCCAGTGGAACAACCACTTTACAATAGTGCATCTAACTCTTTTAAGGGGGGGGGGGGGGTTAGAGGGATTACTTTATCCTATCCTAGGTATTCCTTAAAGAGGTGGGGTTTCAGGTGTCTCCGGAAGGTGGTGATTGACTCCGCTGACCTGGCGTCAGCGGAGCTATGTTTTGGTTAATGTTGTACTTCATTTTATGCCTGTTAAGGATATATGTGAAGGAGTGTGAGCTGGAGGGGCAGCTGACACCTGCGTGGGTGAAAAAGAAGTGGGAGAACCTCAGTCAAAAGTGTTCCACAGGGATGCTGGCCCGTGTTGACCCTAATGCTTCCCACAGTTGTGTCAAGTTGGCTGGATGTCATTTGGGTGGTGGACCATCCTTGACACACACAGGAAACTGTTGAGCGTGAAAAACTCAGCAGCTTTGCAGTTCTTGACAAAGTGAAACCAGTGCGCCTGGCACCTACTACCATACCCCGTTCAAAGGCACTTAAATATTTTGTCTTTCACATTCACCCTCTGAATGGCACACACACAATCCATGTCTCAATTGTCTCAAGGCCTAAAAATCCTTCTTTAACCTGTCTTCTCCCCTTCATCTACAATAATTGAAGTGGATTTAACAAGTGACATCAATAAGGGATTATAGCATTGACCTGGTCAGTCTACGCAATAGAAAGAGCAGGTGTTCCTAATGTTTTGTACACTCAGTGTTATGTGTTAGAAAGGTGCAAGTGTATTCCAGAGAAATATACTGTAATTGGCATAATACCTTTTACAGGCCTTTACATGTAGTATGTTTGATGACTGAGAGCTATTCTTTTGCATATTTTTCAGGAGTTAAAAGCTCCCCCCACCGGAGTCAGCACGGAGGGAGGGGAGGTCACACTGGAAGTGGTCCTTTTTTTAAACCCAATGTGGAGTTCTGTTTTCTCATTGAAAAGTGTTTCTTGTGTGTAATTAAATCATTTATTTGATACCGGTACATCTACTGTTGTTGTGTTCCATTTCAACATTCAAAAATGCACTCGCACATCTGAGCTATCTTGTTGCAGGTGCATAACAATTAAATACGTTAAAAGAAAAAAGAAACCCGCACACTGCTCTTGCTAACATCACTTTTTTATTGAAGCTTACGCGTCGGCCTCTTGGCCTTTGTTATAGCTTTTTGCTTGAATAAACTATATTTGGTATAATAATAATTGATTACATTTCTATAGCGCTTTTCATAATCTCAAGCACAACAAAAGCAAAAAACTAACAAGCAATACATCGTGAGTAGCCTAGCTATAGTTGGCTAGGTCAACCATACATCCTCCAAACATGGAGATGAAGTGTCAGAAGTCAGTTCAAGAACTGAAGCAGTGGAGTGTAAAAAGATGCATCTCTAAAACCATTTTAGTATTCATCTCACAGTGAGACATCATGATTGGGACTCAGAATCATCAAAGATACGGGCAATATGGACAAATAGCCCATGGCCTATTTTGATCCAACATGCTAATTCATCTGACGGGATAGCCTCTCAGAACGAGAGCAGTAGCCTACCTACCGTACAAGGTGATTGAAAATAATCCAAGATGGTATGGATTACAGCGGCCCAGAGAGGGTCTCAGACCCCCTGAATGAGACATGAGCCCCCCCTAAATTAACGAGACGATAACTGACTGAATAGACCCAGAAAAATACTATAACTAAACAAAACATTTTTGTAATTTCTGTTGACGGAAACGAGACGAGACAAAATGTTCTCTGTGACTAAAATCTTACTAGTAAGTGGATTTGACAAGGGTTTTGGAGACATTGAGAGCTTTTCAGTGTTATTTGTTTGGTCTAATCAAAAGCATGCATGACATTAGCAGAATTGTAAGGCTTTCTCATTAAATTGTTGCAATGCGGTGGAAAATATACCATGCCCAGGTCATTCACGAGTCACCTCTCTGCCAGGCAACCGTTCTACAATCTGGCGGCAACAAATCAATCATGTGAATAAGGCATGGCTACTCTCCCGGTGGTACAAGCTCCTGGTAGAAAAAAAAGCGACATTTGGAGCCACTTTACATATCAGGTCGATTCAAACAAGACCGAATGCAATGATTTCCACGGGAAAAGACAGCATTGTACCCACAAGTTGACAGGGAAAAATACTACCAACCTCAAAAGACATCTGAAAGCACATCATTCGAATATATACGCTCAGGTAATAACAGATTGATAATGCTAGCTAGTTAGCTTGCTGTAACCACTACTTATGACAGAACTTTGATTACAACATAGCTACAGTATGTCAAGGGACAGGGTTCCAGACTGCGACCATTTAGTCGCATTTTGCTACCCTTTGACTTGGCTGTGCAAGTTACATTTTTAATTGGTCGCATCAGTGCGAGCTGAACATTCATTACATGGTCACTTCACTCAAAAGTTTCAAAACTTCTTATTTTTTTGCTGCTAAAAGCATGCTTTTGTCAAACAATAAACTGCATTATCCTCATGATTCCTGTAATGAAATTGCCTAATGTAGCCCCTTTGCCTGTTTCTCTGGGGCCTGCTTCTGTGATGAGCGAGCCACTTGATGTGCACTCTAGGAGAGGGAAAAAAGGTGTCTGTTGTATAACATTTCAAAATCCAATTGTGGGAAATACATAGCTTTGGAAGAAACTACTTTAATAATTGTATTTTTCATCTCTTAATATTGAGCTCAATAGCAACTATTTTACAACGAAGATATTTGATATGGCTTTAAGATACGAAGCCCGCAACATGACGCAATTGCGCATTGGCCATTGTGAGTGCAGATACTGTAGGGTAGCAGGCTACAACGGCAAAGTTTTTTTAGGACATTGATACATGACTACTAGCAGTGGCTATTATGTGTAGTGTTAGCGATATAGCTAATGCGTTTTGAGTTTTCATTTCCTCATGTGGTGAATTAGTCCCAAAATAAATTAGCCTATGATATTAGTGCATATTAAGTTGTAGGCAAATTCATCTAAAATAAAATTGTATTGCAAAAAGGGTCAATGCAGATAGTCCAGGTAGCTATTTGGTTAACTATTTAACTGCCTACTTAGCAGTCTTATGGTTTGGGGGTAGAAGCTGTTCAGGGTCCTGTTGGTTCCAGACTTGGTGCATCTGTACCACTTGCCGTGGGGTAGCAGAGAGAACAGTCTATGACTTGGGTGGCTGGAGTTTTTTAGGACCTTCCCCTGACACCGCCTGGTACAGAGGTCCTGGATGACAGAGAGCTCGGCCAACGCACTACCCTCTGTAGCGCCTTGCGGTCGGATGCCAACCAGTTGCCATACCAAGCGGTGATGCAGCCCTTCAAGATTAGGGCTGTAGCGGTCATGACATTTTGTCAGCCGGTGATTGTCAAGCAAATAACTGTCAGTCTCACGGTAATTGACCGTTAATCTCCTAGCTTACATGCATAGCATACAAGCCACTGATGCAGACTCTGAGTTGTCCTTATTTTAGGCCCTGATATGGCTATGCCTTATGGCTGTGGGCTACACTAGTTCATTTAGCAGACAAGATTTGCTTAGAATTATGTGGCATTATTTTTTATTATTTTAGAGTATGAAGAATAAAATTGAATTTAGCTGAATAAAATAGAAAGGATGTGCACATGCGGCTATTCTGTGTTGAGCGGTTAACAAAGAAACAGGTCCTCCTATATTCTTAGTATTTATGCAACTTTAGTTGTGATACAAACGTTGGGTTATATGTTTGGATTTTAATAGATTCTAAAGGTTGCATGATGCGACACTAATGATGATTTGAAAAAAGTGTTGCATGAAAGGCATGAGCTCTGATTTGTTTCTTGTGCAGGCTGCACACAACTCATCAGTCTCTCATTCACAATTTGACAAGCACTTGATAATATTTTCACCAGGCCTCGAATTTCCCGGCAGCATCCCCCTTGTGTGGCCGTAATGCCCCCTAAAAATGATCTTCCTCAAACTTGAAACTCACTTGCCGCATATGTATGCCAGTTAGGCTCTACACCGGTTGTAAAGCGGATTAATGTGCTTAATTTTAAGAAGTTATGTAGCCACTTTAGTTGTGATACAAACCTTATCAAAACATATAGGCCTATGGGCTAGGCTACATGAGGTGTGTGACTATAATTTGAAAAAGTCTGACAAAAAAGGCATGCGCTGTTTCTTGCCTTACTGCACACACTGGGCATCATTCACAAGTGATAATACATAATTCACAAGTGACAGGCTAATATTTTCACCTATCTGATTATACTACATTTAATGTTGTCTTCACATATACTAAATAATATATATATGAAATTAGTTTTGATTTAGAATGGACCCTTATCATGCATCTGTCTCGGAACAGGGGCATGGGGAAAAAAGGTAATATATGCCCATAAATAGCGAATGTAGGACGCTTGATAGGCTACTAATGACCATCAGCAGCATCAGAGCTTGGATAAGCCTAGTTACCGTGACCGTGAATTAGACTACAGTCATGACTCGTGTCCGCCAGTGTGGCGGTAATACGGTCACCGCTACAGCCCCAGTCAAGATGCTATCAATTGTACAGCTGTAGAACTTTTTGAGGATCTGAGGGCCCGTGGCAATTATTTTCAGCCTCTTTTTTCACGATTGTGTTGGTGTGTGTGGACCATGTTAATTCCTTAGTGATGTGGACACCGTGGAAGTTGAAGCTCTCGGCCCGCTCCACTACAGCCCTGTCGATGTGGTTGGGGGCAGGCTCGGGCCTCCGTTTCTGTAGTCCACCATCAGCTCCATTGTCTACTGATGTTGAGGGAGAGGTTGTTGTCCGGACACCACACTGCCAGGTCACTGACATCCCTATAGGCTGTCTCATTGTAATCGGGGATCAGGCCTACCACGGTTGTGTCGTCAGCAAACTTAATGATGGTGTTGGAATCGTGCACAGCCACGCAGTCATGGGTGAACAGGGAGTACAGGAGGGGATTAAGCACGCAGCCCTGAGGGGCCCCCGTGTTGAGGGTCAGTGTGGCTGATGTGTTGTTGCCTACCCTCACCACCTGGGGACGGCCCTTCAGGAAGTCCAGGATCCAGTTGCAGAGGGAGGTGTTTAGTCTTAGGCCTGAGCTTAGTGCTGAGCTTGGAGGGCACTATGGTGTTGCGCACTGAGCTGTAGTCAATTAACAGCATTCTCACATAGGTGTTACTCTTGTCCAGGTGGCAGAGGGCAGTGCGGAGTGCAATAGAGATTATCTATTGAAGAACAAAATTCCGAAAATTCTGGAGCCCTATTTTAACAGTAAAATATAACAACAATACCCTATTGTCAACTCACAATTCATGACAATCACTAGATTAAGTTGCACATCAACATCTTTAATCATGCATTCCTGCTTGGACATGTTAGATGAAACAACGTATTTATTGAATAGCCTACCTTCTCAGTAGTCTATTACACTGTCTGAAGCACTGTGAATGACTTTCTACAGTGATTTTAAAAATCATATTTTGCGTGACACGGAGGAAAAAAATTGGTGTGACCAAATCATGGGCTGGTGCCATGCACCAACTGAAAAAGTTAGTAGCACCAGTGCCACCAGGGGAAAATGTTAGTCTGGAGCCCTGTCAAGGGTGTGATTTTTTAAAATCTGCTGCAGAGTAATGTGTTCTTCTGCCAATTTGGCTGTTAGGGAGAGAATCATGCGCTAGGATGTTAGGCCGAAAAATATGTCGGCAGGACAAGGCTATGTATGTTTGTGCACATGGAAGTCAGTGATTTATGTTTATTATAGATTAATGAAGCAACACAAATGTGATGTAACTAAAATGAATGGGCATTTAGTTGACTAAAATGGCCCACTGTTTTTGTCATTTTGACAATAACTGGACTAAATCATTATTCAAATGACAAAAATGTGACTAAGACTTAATGGTATTTAAGTCAAAATTACTAAAACTAGACCAAATCTAAAAAAGATAGCAAAAATGAAGACTGCCCAAAATGTAAGAAAGTCAAACTTTGGAGGGGGTCTCTAAATAATGCTGATTTAACCATTATCCTATTTGTTTCAACTGTAAATCGTATGCCTACTGCTACAGTGGAACGCTTATTCCAAATGAAACAACAACCCCACCTCTGTGTCATGGTTAAATGTTTCCCCATGTGGCTGCACTCATCATCCTGAGACAGTCCTGTATTTCAGCCCCTTTTCAGGTGTCCCAACTGTTCTTTCTACAAATGATTTTGTCAACAAGACACATACATTAATTCAGGCTACAAGAATGTAGACCCAACGACAATCGCCGAATGTCATAACAGTTAGGTGTTTTGTTACAGATGTCTCTTTCCATTCGTTTAACGACGCGAGTGCACACCACTGTTTGGATGGAATTATTATTTTGGAGTGTACGAACATGCGCAGGTATCCTACTTTTTGAAGTGATATGTTTACTTAATTAGACGAAACCATGACTGGCTGTGTTCATGCCAAATTAAAACATAATTAAAATAAAAAAAATTACAGTTAAATGACACGTCTTTACTAATAGGCCCATACAACATGTTATTGTACACGCAAGCGCGTTCACACAGGAGGTCCAGTGAAAAAAATAGACCACCGAATGTAATTCGCACTCTGGTTATAAATGTTGGGTACGTGAAAGTGCATTCATTCATCTGCAAGAGCAATGCATTATGATAACAGCGAGATAGTTAGTATCAATAGTAACGTTAGCCTAGACTGATTCTAACAGCAATCATGTAGCCTTTATATATATTGTTGCAGTTATCCAACTTGTGTTAAACATAGCCTAAAGCAAAATAGCTATATGTTCTAGACTAGAATAGTTATATCATATGCCGAAAATGTTGACTGAATAAGATATGTAGTCGAGAAAAACGTGGTTTAGGCTATGTGGAGGTGTGGGTTGTCATGGAACGAACACCATCTCAAAACATACTTTTTGTAGAAGGAAACAAATTAAGCTTAAACACCACATTCCATAGCCTACACGTGCATTGCGTAAATGTTGCAGACATGCTGAAGAAGAAGCGGGGGCAGGTGAGAACGTGTAGACTTCAAACTCATGGTACTACCGCACGAGGAGGACTGCACTTTGTATTTACCTTGTTCGCGTGGTAATAGTCCAACGAGCTTAGACAACTTGGATCAGAACCCACACTTGACGGGTGCGTAGGATAAAATCTCACGTCCATGTCAGGGTCTGTGAGACTGACGGCATGAAATCAGTTTCAGTGTCTTTGACTCTATTGTTTAGCCAGGAGAGAAAGAAAAGGGGGTTGAGGTTCTCAGTGCACTCTTCCCTCACATCCGTTCGCGGTCGAACTTCTGCACCAACTCGCGTCCCGGTGATGCACAGTCCTTTTTTCGTAAGACTACAAGATGCGTCCACTTTGTGGAGAGCCAACTACAGTTATCACTAAACCGTAGAACAAAAATAACTGCAAATATCCAGATCGGTTATACTATTACGTACTCCAGAACTAATTAAATTAAATATCCCCCCTTGGTTTATGTAAAAAAAAAAATCGTAACTCTAATAATGTTGCTTCTCTTCCCCCCGCTGTTCTCATACTCCATAGGCTTTGTCACGGAGGTGCATATTCATACATTGGTTCCAGGACAGAGAAGTGGTTGGACTGTTCTCCATATGCCATGCGACCTCTGCTGATAAACGGGAAAGGAGGGGAAAAGGGGGAGGGGATATTGGGGGCTGCCTTGACAACCGCACTCCTTTCTGCAACTGCGCGATTCTGATTAGCTGGAAATGTAGTAGTGTGCACGGCTGTGCATTATAAAGAACCCACTGCTACTACAAGGTCTACTTCTTTCCAAAGGTTCCATTTGTTTTAGTGTGCCAAGCTGAAAGGAACTCGTTTGGACCCACATTCTGCTGTCAATGCATGGTTTCTTCATTGTTTTTATTTATTTTCATACTTAAACACAAACCTCTTAAAGCACATAATTATGCAAAACCTAGAACCAACCATTTATTTCCAATTTAAATACAGCTAGCATTTTGATTTGGAACCTGATCAAGAAAAGGGTTCCCTTGAAAATGATAATTTCCGTCAGCGGATTCTTCAGTACTGTACCTCATATATTTGTTATTATATTTATTATTGCATGTATTAAAGTATAGCTAATTCAATTTACAATGTTTTTAGTAGGCTTTGCATCCTTTATGCAGATCTAAAGTATATGCTACATGCTACATACACTTTAGTAATGCATTTGGAGCTGCATTGCTTTTTTAAATCATTCATGTAACCAAATGTGGTGGTTACATGGGTGGCTAAGGGGTAATGCCACATTTATTAAAGCACCAAATTAAAAATGAATAATATCCTTTATGACTTTGTTTATAAATTACTTGTAAATGCCCTATAAAGCCTTTATAAGTTGTAGTTTGTTTAAAGAATAACTGAAAGGATACATAATTATTATGCAGACAGACTGGTGTGAGACAATGGGACATAGTATTATAAGAACATGTCTCAGTAAAGACCACCTCAAACTCAACAATAATTTTTGCATTATTCGTCAACAGCAGTATTGTGAGCTAGATTACATTATCCAGCTTTTACCTTTACTATTGTTTTATCCCCAGCCACAATACATTTAATTTTGCATTAAAGTGGGTAGTGTTTTTGTTCCATTAATTGCCATAGAGCATTTAGTAATTAAAGGACAATAAAACTTTAGAAGTAATTGTATTATCTTGTTTGGTTGCTAGCCCATCAATTGCTCTTTAATAATATTGATCATTAGCATTCAGTGGGCAGTGAAGGCTGCTGGGGAAGGGAGCCCTACACATACAGCACTCCACATTCCATTCCCATGAATCTGTGGCACTGGGCCACGGAGTTAACCCTGTGTGGCAAATGGCAAATCTATGCAGTCCGGTCCACACGACACAATCAGCATGCACTATCGGGTCCAGAATGAAACAGGTCCACAACCAATCATAAGGAACATCCATCGTTTACAAATACATTGTTGTTGTCTCCTGTCAAAATAACATTATCAGTCGTACATTACCCTATAAGGGGAACATCTAGAGTTTACAAATACATTGTTGTTGTCTCCTTCAAAATAACATTATCAGTCGTACATTACCCTATAAGGGGAACATCTAGAGTTTACAAATACATTGTTGAAGGCCTATTCTGGCAATATAGCATTATGACATAACCTACTGCAACTAAAAAATGTATTAAGATCCATATTCTTAGTTTTTTGGTTGGTAAATGCAAATCACAATAATTCTAAGGACTGGTGTGGAAGGCTTGAATGGAAGAAGTCTGCCCTCTCTATTTGTGAACGCTGCAAGCAACAATATACAGTATGGAACAAATTGGGCATTTTTATCCTACTTTATATAAACATACAGTGCATTTGGAAAGTATTCAGACCACTTCACTTTTTCCGCATTTTGTTACGCTGCAGCCTTATTCTAAAATTGATTAAATAAATAAAAATCCTCATCAATCTACGCATAATGACCAAACAAAAAAATATTTTTAGAAATGTTTGCAAATGTATTTAAAATATTATCATTGAGATGTTTCTACAATTTGATTGGAGTCAACCTGTGGTAAATTCAATTGTTTGGACATGATTTGGAAAGGCACACACCTGTCAACATAAGGTCCCACAGTTGACAGTGCATGTCAGAGCAAAAACCAAGCCATGAGGTCGAAGGAATTGTCCTTAGAGCTCCGAGACAGCATTATGTCGAGGCACAGATCTGGGAAAGGGTACCAAAACATTTCTGCAACATTGAAGGTGTTATGCTGATGAATGAGGACCCAAAAGCGACGTAATAGTAACAGAGTCTTTATTCCAGTATCAAACAAACAATGATTCTCCTGGATATATCAAAGGTAAATCCAAAACAGGAAACTGAAATCCTCTCGTCAGTAGAGAGGAACGACAGGAGACGCGACCACAGACTGCAGGTCGCTTCAGGAAGGCACAGGCCGTAGCTGACATAGACACCTGCTCACACGCAGCATCTGAAGAAGGCAAAAACACGACAGGGCGGAACAAGGACACAGGAACAGCAAACATCAAACAAGAATCCGACCAGGACAGAAGCGGAAACAGAGGGAGAAATAGGGACTCTAATCAGAGGGCAAAATAGGGGACAGGTGTGAAAGAGTAAATGAGGTCGTTAGGAGAATGAGAAACAGCTGGGAGCAGGAACGGAACGATAGAGAGAGAGAGCGGGAGAGGGAGAGAGGGAGGAGGAGAGAGAGAGAGAGAGAAAGAGGGAAAGAACCTAATAAGACCAGCAGAGGGAAGCACAGGGACAAGACATGAAGATCAAAGACAAAACATGACAGTACCCCCCCACTCACCGAGCGCCTCCTGGCGCACTCGAGGAGGAACCCTGGCGGCAACGAAGGAAATCATCAATCAACGAACGGTCCAGCACGTCCCGAGATGGAACCCAACTCCTCTCCTCAGGACCGTAACCCTCCCAATCCACTAAGTACTGGTGACCACGTCCCCGAGAACGCATGTCCATGATCTTCCGTACCTTGTAAATAGGAGCGCCCTCGACAAGGACGGGGGGGGGGGAGGGAAGACGAACGGGGGCGCGAAGAAAAGGCTTGACACAAGAGACATGGAAGACAGGGTGGACGCGACGAAGATGTCGCGGAAGAAGCAGTCGCACAGCGACAGGATTGACGACCTGAGAGACACGGAACGGACCAATGAACCGCGGAGTCAACTTGCGAGAAGCTGTCGTAAGGGGAAGGTTACGAGTGGAAAGCCACACTCTCTGACCGCGACAATACCTAGGACTCCTAATCCTACGTTTATTGGCGGCTCTCACAGTCTGCGCCCTGTAACGGCAAAGTGCAGACCTGACCCTCCTCCAGGTGCGCTCACAACGTTGGACAAAAGCCTGAGCGGAGGGAACGCTGGACTCGGCGAGCTGGGACGAGAACAGAGGAGGCTGGTACCCAAGACTACTCTGAAACGGAGATAGCCCGGTAGCAGACGAAGGAAGCGAGTTGTGAGCGTACTCAGCCCAGGGGAGCTGTTCTGCCCAAGACGCAGGGTTTCGAAACGAAAGGCTGCGTAATATGCGACCAATCGACTGATTGGCCCTTTCTGCTTGACCGTTAGACTGGGGATGAAACCCGGAAGAGAGACTGACGGAAGCACCAATCAAACGACAGAACTCCCTCCAAAACTGTGACGTGAATTGCGGACCTCTGTCTGAAACGGCGTCTAACGGGAGGCCATGAATTCTGAACACATTCTCAATGATGATTTGTGCCGTCTCCTTAGCGGAAGGAAGCTTAGCGAGGGGAATGAAATGTGCCGCCTTAGAGAACCTATCGATAACCGTAAGAATCACAGTCTTCCCCGCAGACGAAGGCAGACCGGTAATAAAGTCTAAGGCGATGTGAGACCATGGTCGAGAAGGAATGGGAAGCGGTCTGAGACGACCGGCAGGAGGAGAGTTACCTGACTTAGTCTGCGCGCAGTCCGAACAAGCAGCCACGAAACGGCGCGTGTCCCGCTCCTGAGTAGGCCACCAAAACCGCTGGCGAATAGAAGCAAGCGTACCCCGAACGCCGGGATGGCCAGCTAACTTGGCAGAGTGAGCCCACTGAAGAACAGCCAGACGAGTAGAGACAGGAACGAACAGAAGGTTACTAGGACAAGCGCACGGCGACGCAGTGTGAGTGAGTGCTTGCTTTACCTGTCTCTCAATTCCCCAGACAGTCAACCCGACAACACGCCCTTCAGGGAGAATCCCCTCGGGGTCGGTAGAAGCCACAGAAGAACTAAAGAGACGGGATAAGGCATCAGGCTTGGTGTTCTTATTTCCCGGACGATAGGAAATCACGAACTCGAAACGAGCGAAAAACAACGCCCAACGAGCTTGACGTGCATTAAGTCGTTTGGCAGAACGGATGTACTCAAGGTTCTTATGGTCAGTCCAAACGACAAAAGGAACGGTCGCCCCCTCCAACCACTGTCGCCATTCGCCTATGGCTAAGCGGATGGCGAGCAGTTCGCGGTTACCCACATCATAGTTGCGTTCCGATGGCGACAGGCGATGAGAAAAGTAAGCGCAAGGATGGACCTTATCGTCAGACTGGAAGCGCTGAGACAGAATGGCTCCCACGCCCACCTCTGAAGCGTCAACCTCGACAATGAATTGTTTAGTGACGTCAGGAGTAACAAGGATAGGGGCGGATGTAAAACGCTTCTTGAGGAGATCAAAAGCTCCCTGGGCGGAACCGGACCACTTAAAGCAAGTCTTGACAGAAGTCAGAGCTGTGAGAGGGGCAGCCACTTGACCGAAATTACGAATGAAACGCCGATAGAAATTAGCGAAACCGAGAAAGCGCTGCAACTCGACACGTGACTTAGGGACGGGCCAATCGCTGACAGCCTGGACCTTAGCGGGATCCATCTGAATGCCTTCAGCGGAAATAACAGAACCGAGAAATGTGACAGAGGAGACATGAAAGGCGCACTTCTCAGCCTTCACGTAGAGACAATTCTCTAAAAGGCGCTGGAGTACACGTCGAACGTGCTGAACATGAATCTCGAGTGACGGTGAAAAAATCAGGATATCGTCAAGGTAAACGAAAACAAAAATGTTCAGCATGTCTCTCAGTACATCATTAACTAATGCCTGAAAGACAGCTGGAGCATTAGCGAGACCGAACGGCAGAACCCGGTATTCAAAATGCCCTAACGGAGTGTTAAACGCCGTTTTCCACTCGTCCCCCTCTCTGATGCGTACGAGATGGTAAGCGTTACGAAGGTCCAACTTAGTAAAGAACCTGGCTCCCTGCAAAATCTCGAAGGCTGACGACATAAGGGGAAGCGGATAACGATTCTTAACCGTTATGTCATTCAGCCCTCGATAATCCACGCAGGGGCGCAGAGTACCGTCCTTCTTCTTAACAAAGAAAAATCCCGCTCCGGCGGGAGAGGAAGAAGGCACCACGGTACCGGCGTCGAGAGAAACAGACAGATAATCCTCGAGAGCCTTACGTTCGGGAGCCGACAGAGAGTATAGTCTACCCCGAGGGGGAGTGGTCCCCGGAAGGAGATCAATACAACAATCATACGACCGGTGAGGAGGAAGGGAGCTGGCTCTGGACCGACTGAAGACCGTGCGCAGATCATGATATTCCTCCGGCACTCCTGTCAAATCACCAGGTTCCTCCTGAGTAGAGGGGACAGAAGACACAGGAGGGATAGCAGACATTAAACACTTCACATGACAAGAAACGTTCCAGGATAGGATAGAATTACTAGACCAATTAATAGAAGGATTATGACATACTAGCCAGGGATGACCCAAAACAACAGGTGTAAAAGGTGAACGAAAAATCAAAAAGGAAATGGTCTCACTGTGGTTACCAGATACTGTGAGGGTTAAAGGTAGTGTCTCACATCTGATACTGGGGAGAAGACTACCATCTAAGGCGAACATGGGCGTGGGCTTCCCTAACTGTCTGAGAGGAATGTCATGTTTCCGAGCCCATGCTTCGTCCATAAAACAACCCTCAGCCCCAGAGTCTATCAAGGCACTGCAGGAAGCAGCCGAACCGGTCCAGCGTAGATGGACCGACAAGGTAGTACAGGATCTTGATGGAGAGACCTGAGTAGTAGCGCTCACCAGTAGCCCTCCGCTTACTGATGAGCTCTGGCTTTTACTGGACATGACATGACAAAATGTCCAGCAGAACCGCAATAGAGGCAAAGGCGGTTGGTGATTCTCCGTTCCCTCTCCTTAGTCGAGATGCGAATACCTCCCAGCTGCATGGGCTCAGTCTCTGAGCCGGTGGGAGGAGATGGTTGAGATGCGGAGAGGGGAAACACCGTTAACGCGAGCTCTCTTCCACGAGCTCGGTGACGAAGATCTACCCGTCGTTCTATGCGGATGGCGAGTGCAATCAAAGAGTCCACGCTGGAAGGAACCTCCCGGGAGAGAATCTCATCCTTAACCTCAGCGTGAAGTCCCTCCAGAAAACGAGCGAGCAACGCCGGCTCGTTCCAGTCACTGGAGGCAGCAAGAGTGCGAAACTCTATAGAGTAATCCGTTATGGATCGATCACCTTGACATAGGGAAGCCAGGGCCCTGGAAGCCTCCTTCCCAAAAACTGAACGATCAAAAACCCGTATCATCTCCTCTTTAAAGTTCTGATAATCGTTAGAACACTCAGCCCTTGCCTCCCAGATAGCTGTGCCCCACTCCCGAGCCCGACCAGTAAGGAGTGATATGACGTAAGCGATCCGAGCTCTCTCTCTTGAGTACGTGTTGGGCTGGAGAGAGAGAACACAATATCACACTGGGTGAGAAAGGAGCGACACTCAGTGGGCTGCCCAGAGTAACATGGTGGGTTATTAACCCTAGGTTCCGGAGACTCGGAAGACCAGGAAGTAGCTGGTGGCACGAGATGAAGACTCTGAAACTGTCCAGAGAGATCGGAGACCTGAGCGGCCAGGGTCTCAACGGCATGACGAGCAGCAAACAATTCCTGCTCGTGTCTGCCGAGCATTGCTCCCTGGAACTCGACGGCAGTGTTGAGAGAATCCATAGTCGCTGGGTCCATCTTGGTCGGATTCTTCTGTTATGCTGATGAATGAGGACCCAAAAGCGACGTAATAGTAACAGAGTCTTTATTCCAGTATCAAACAAACAATGATTCTCCTGGATATATCAAAGGTAAATCCAAAACAGGAAACTGAAATCCTCTCGTCAGTAGAGAGGAACGACAGGAGACGCGACCACAGACTGCAGGTCGCTTCAGGAAGGCACAGGCCGTAGCTGACATAGACACCTGCTCACACGCAGCATCTGAAGAAGGCAAAAACACGACAGGGCGGAACAAGGACACAGGAACAGCAAACATCAAACAAGAATCCGACCAGGACAGAAGCGGAAACAGAGGGAGAAATAGGGACTCTAATCAGAGGGCAAAATAGGGGACAGGTGTGAAAGAGTAAATGAGGTCGTTAGGAGAATGAGAAACAGCTGGGAGCAGGAACGGAACGATAGAGAGAGAGAGCGGGAGAGGGAGAGAGGGAGGAGGAGAGAGAGAGAGAGAAAGAGGGAAAGAACCTAATAAGACCAGCAGAGGGAAGCACAGGGACAAGACATGAAGATCAAAGACAAAACATGACAGAAGGTCCCCAAGAACACAGTGGCCTCCATCATTCTTAAATGAAAGCGGTTTGGAACCACTAAGACTCTTCCTAGAGCTGGCCGCCCGGCCAAACTAAGCAATCAGGGGAGAAGGGCCTTGGTCAGGGAGGGGACCAAGAACCCGATGGTCACTCTGACAGATCTTCAGAGTTCCTCTGTGGAGATGGAAGAACCTTCCAGAAGGACAACCATCTCTGCAGCACTCCACCAATCAGGCCTTTATGGTAGAGTGGCCAGACGGAAGCCACTCAGTAAAAGGCACATGACTGCCCAATTGGAGTTTGGCAAAAAGCACCTAAGGGACTCAGATTATGAGAAACAAGATTCTCTGGTCTGATGAAACCAAGATTGAACTCTTTAGCCTGAATGCCAAGTGTCATGCCTGGAGGAAACCAGGTACCGCTCATCACCTGGCCAATACCATCCCTACTGTGAAGCGTGGTGGTGGCAACATCATGCTGTGGGGATGTTTTTCAGCGGCAGGGACTGGGAGACTAGTCAGCATCGAGGGAAAGATGAACGGAGCAAAGTACAGAGAGATCCTTGATGAAAACCTGCTCCAGAGTGCTCAGGACCTCAGACTGGGGTGAAGGTTCATCTTCCAACAGGACAACGACCCTAAGCACACAGCCAAGACAACGCAGGAGTTGCTTCGGGACAAGTCTCTGAATGTCCTTGAGTGGCCCAGCCAGAGCCCGGACTTGTACCTGATCGAACATCTCTGGACAGACCTGAAGATAGCTGTGCACCAGCGCACCCCATCCAACCTGACAGAGCTGACAGAGACAAGAATGGGAGAAATTCTCCAAATACAGGTGTGCCAAGCTTATAGCGTCATACCCAAGAAGACTCAAGGCTGTAATCTCTGTCAAAGGTGCTTCAAGTACTGAGTAAAGGGTCTGAATACTTATGTAAATGTAATATTTCAGGTTTTATTTTTAATAATTTTGCAAACATTTCTAAAACCCTGTTTTTGCTTCCTCATTATTGGGTATTATGTGTATATTGATGGGGGGGGGGGTGGATTTATGTCACGTTCGTTGATAGAAGGATCAGACCAAGGTGCAGCCCGGTAGGCGTACATCTTACTTTTATTTGGTGACACCGAAAAAAATTTATAATACAAAACGAAATGCACAGTTCTGTAGGGCTGGAAAGCAACACTACAAAAACAAGATCCCACAAACTAAAGATGGAAAAAAGGCTGCCTAAGAATGATCCCCAACCAGAGACAACGATAGACAGCTGCCTCTGATTGGGAACCATACGCGGCCAACAAAGAAATAGACAAACTAGAATGCCCACCCAAATCACACCCTGACCTAACCAAATAGAGAAATAAAAAGGCTCTCTAAGGTCAGGGCGTGACAATTTAATACATTTTAGAATAGGCTGTGACGTAAAAAAAGAAAAAGGAAGAAGTGAAGGGCTCTGGATACTTTCCGAATGCACTGTATAAGCCATTTTGTGCATGGTGCGTGATCTGCTACAGACTAGTGGTATGATAATAACAACACAGTGCTGCAGTGTGTATTCTGTACTTTGCCTTGACATGATTGAAAGACAATGGTCCCATGGATAGGCCATTTCAACATCAATGTGCATGCACATCACAGGAGAAGGGAGCACAATCCATCACATTCAGTGAGCTGTCAAAGGGAACTAGCTCTCTCAACCTTTCCCTATACATTTGCACTCACTTGGCCATATAAGATCCAGCTCCTGTTCATATTTTGCACTCCTTTGAGAATGTACAATATATATCACTTCTCATGGCAGTAATCAGCAACGAGACCTATTCTCTGTTGTATTTATCTTCATAAATGCTCACCATTAAACCTACACCTATCTGTTATTGTTTTGATAAAGGTGGTGCTAATTGTTATACCAGGACATCATCTGCATAAATGTAAGCAGAATTGGCAACAAAAAAAACATGTTTACTTAAAGCATAGATGAAGCATAATGACATATGGCAATTTGTATTAGCTTATACTTTTCTAACACTTTTAACTTTCCTCGTTCCAATGTGATGAATTTTGCCATGGTCTTTAACAATTCATTTGTGTCCAGAAATAATTTTGCCATTCATTGTAGCCTTTGGCTCTTTGTAGAGTTGTCAAAGAACTCGTGACATTTCTGGATTACTCACTCAACTAATAAAGTCAGATTTAATCAACAAATATGATAGTCATTTCAAAAAAAGTTAAGGGTACAAGACTGTGTACATATCTGGCAGTGTTGGCAAAGTCACTACATATCCCATCGAGCAAAATGGGAAGAGGCTGCCCGTTGTCACAGTTCCAAGACCAGTCAGAAACGTCCAGCTAACGCTACGCCAATGACGCCGGTGGATCTCAAAGCTGAACATGGATCGGAGTTAAACAGTAATGATATCCTTCGCCACCGTTGTCATACGAAATGACAGATAGCTCAAACCAGTTATGACTATTCAACAAAACAATAAATAATTTAAAAGTTTCAGTCCAACAAATGACTTAATTACATGAATGTATAACTTGCAAAGAAGCATTGAAGTTGAGGGTGCAGTATTTTTGATTTTTGTCAATCAGGATGAAAACTAGCCAGCTAGTTTAGCCAGGCAAAACCGGGGAAAACTAGCTTGGGACAGGATAATCTGGGCGCATATGCACCCTAGTGTCACGGCCGTTGAAAGAAGTGGACCAAAGTGCAGCGTGGTGAGCGTACATATTCCTTTTATTTTATAAAAATGACGCCAACAAAACAACAAACAAAGAAAACAACCGTGAAGCTTACAGGGCTAAGTGCCACTAACAAAAGTCAACTACCCACACTGAAAGGAGGGAAAAAGGGCTACCTAAGTATGGTTCCCAATCAGAGACAACGATAGACAACTGTCCCTGATTGAGAACCATACCCGGCCAAAACATAGAAATAAAGAAACATAGAAAACAAAACATAGAATGCCCACCCCAAATCACACCCTGACCAAACCAAATAGAGACATAAAAAGGCTCTCTAAGGTCAGGGCGTGACAGTAGCCCCCCCCCCCCCCCCCCAAAGGTGCGGACTCTGGCCGCAAAACCTGAACCTATAGGGGAGGTTCTGGGTGGGCATCCATCCGCGGTGGCGGCTCTGTTGCGGGACGCAGACCCCGCTCCACCTCTGGCTCACCCCACTTTGGTGGCACCTCTGGTGCGGGGACCCTTGCTGCGGGCCCCGGACTGGGCACCCTCGCTGCGGGCCCCGGACTGGGCACCCTCGTTGCGGGCCCCGGACTGGGCACCCTCGCTGCGTGCCCCGGACTGGGCACCCTCGCTGCGTGCCACGGACTGGGCACCCTCGCTGCGTGCCCCGGACTGGGCACCCTCGCTGCGTGCCACGGACTGGGCACCCTCGCTGCGTGCCACGGACTGGGCACCCTCGCTGCGGGCCCCGGACAAATAACACCCTGACCAAACCTTAGAGAGCCTTTTTATGTCTCTATTTGGTCAGGGCGTGACACCTAGTCTAATTCAGGACACAGACTGTAGTTTTTATGCCCTGATATGGAAAAGTGGCGAAAAGGGCTAATTAGGGATAATTGGCAAAGCTGTTTAAAAGAGGACATTGTATTCTTTTTTTTTTGTACTCCCTGACGAAGGCCATGTAGCCGAAACGCATCGGTTTTTAAAACTTTGTTTCTCTTGAACATGCCATACTAATAAAGGCATTTTAATTTATTATTATTATATGAAGAGTGCCTTGGTCCTCATTTCTTTTTGGTGGTGAAAAGTTTGTTTAAACAATTCAGAGACTGAAACGAATACATTAGATGACAAATAGTTAAGGATAGCGAATCGATATACAATCCCCAAACAGCTGTAACTGTCAATAGTAAAACAAAGCTTCAAACGATATTTAAGTGAACCTGAATCCAGAAAATGAATGGTGAAGGCACATCTGGACACAGCATACTCCTCCTCCTCACCACTCTATAACTTCCCAAACCTGCATGTTTATGCAATTCTTGGAATTATATAGTTTAATTCTGGTTTATTTGATTTATTTCACCTATTTAACTTATTTTACTAGGTAAGTTGATTGAGAACATGTTCTCATTTACAGCAATGACTTGGGCAATAGTTACAGGGGAGAGGAGGGGGGATGAATGAGTCAATTAAAAGCTGGGGATGATTAGGTGACAGTGATGGTATGAGAGCAGATTGGGAATTTAGCAAGGGCACCAGGGTTAATACCCTACTCTTACGATAAGTACCATGGGATCTTTACTGACCACAGAGAGTCAGGACACCCGTTTAATATCCCATCCAAAAGACAACACCCTACACAGGGCAATGTCCCCAATCACTGCCTTGGGCCGTTGGGATATTTATTTTTTGGGACCAGAGGAAAGAGTGCCTCCTAGTGGCCCTCCAACACCCCTTCCACCAGCATCTGGTCTCCCCTACAGGACAAACTCTGCTTAGCTTCAGAGTTTAATTATGTTAATGGATTTATTTTCTTGCACTGTGCCTGAGAATGAAAGTGAGATTTGATTTTTACGAGATGAGGTAGAGTGATGCTTGGAGCGAGGAGGGAGGACCGCGAGGGAAATATGGCGTCCCTTGAGAGGGCAAGAACGTGATGTACAATGAGCTTCAAAAGTTTGGAGCTCCCTGTATGTTAGGAGAAGTGCAATAGTATTATAAGGAGGATTGGAGGGGAAAAGAGAGGCGGAGGAGGTCGAAGAGAGTGAGGGAGGTAGAGGGTGAGCTTGAATCGGTTGACAATGGTGGAAAAAAGGGAAATGTTTCGTCGAAGTAGAATGTGTAAGCAGAGTGAGCCGTAAGTTGGATTGAGGTCTGGAGGTGAAATGGAAGTGAATGAGGGTGAATTATTGGAAGTGGCAGGTGTGGTGAAGTTCTCGGAACCCGAGGCTTGCACCGATGGTCAGGATAAAGATGTGTCTGTGACGGTAGGAGTGCCATTTTTTGAGAAAGTGGACCCCTGCCTTTTGGCTGATCCATATGTGGTTGCAGGGTGGGTGAAAACAGAGTTGATAGCTGTGAAATCAGTGAAGGTAACCCATAGTGGTCTTGTGATCACTGTTTGTGTTTCTGCCAGTCAGAGGGATAGGGAGCTCCACGCCATACGAATGAGGACAAGAGCTGTGACCTGTTTTGCGCTCAAGAAAAGGGAGCCATTGAAAGGAGTGATTACTGGTGTAGCGGTAAATGTGAAAGTGGACCAACTGAAGGGGAAGATTCCCAGTGTTTGAGATGCTCGTCGTTTGGTAAGACGCAGACAGGGTGGCGTGAGTTGTGAAACAGAAGAGTCATTGTCTGTTCTTGTGAGTTTTGATGTTGAGCCTTTGCCCAAAAAAGTTATCTGGCAGCTTCATTAAATAGTATCCGCAAAACACCAGTGTCAACGTCAACAGTGAAGCGGCGACTCCGGGATGCTGGCCTCCTAGGCAGAGTTGCCTAGGAGAAAAAGCCATATCTCAGACTGGCCAATAAAAAGAAAAGAAGAACACAGACACTGGACAGAGGAACTCTGCCTAGAAGGCCAGAATCCCGGAGTCGCCTCTTCACTGTTGACGTTGAGACTGGTGTTTTGCGGGTACTATTTAATGAAGCTGCCAGTTGAGGACTTGTGAGGCGTCTGTTTCTCAAACTAGACACTCTAATGTACTTGTCTTCTTGCTCAGTTGTGCACCAGGGCCTCCCACTCCTCTTTTCTTTTTTTTCCTTTCTTTTTTATAAACATATTTTTCTCCCCAATTTCGTGGTATCCAATTGTTAGTAGTTACTGTCTTGTCTCATCGATACAACTCCCGTACGGGCTCAGGAGAGACAAAGGTCGAGAGCCACGCGTCCTCCGAAACACAACCCAACCAAGCCGCACTGCTTCTTAACACAGCGCGCATCCAACCCGGAAGCCATCCGCACCAATGTGTCGGAAGAAACACCGTACACCTAGCGACCTGGTCAGCGTGCACTGCGCCCGGCCCGCCACAGGAGTCGCTAGTGCGCGATGAGACAAGGATATCCCTACCGGCCAAACCCTCCCTAACCTGGGCCTGGGCTCAGGCTCGAACCTCTCACTCCTCTTTCTATTCTGGTTAGAGCCAGTTTGCTCTGTTCTGTGAAGGGAGTAGTACACAGCGTTGTACGAGATCTTCAGTTTATTGACAATTTCTCGCATGGAATAGCCTTAATTTTTCAGAACAAGAATAGACTGATGAGTGTCAGTAGAAAGGTCTTTGTTTCTGGCCATTTTGAGCCTGTAATCGAACGCACAAATGCTGATGCTCCAGATACTCAACTAATCTAAAGAAGGACAGTTTTATTGCTTATTGCAACTAGCCTTTTAAATGATAAACTTGGATTAGCTAACACAACGTACCATTGGAACACAGGAGTGAGGGTTGCTGATAATGGGCCTCTGTATGTCTATGTAGATATTCCATAAAAAAATATGCCGTTTCCAGCTACAATAGTCATTTACAACATTAACAATGTCTACACTGTATTTCTGATCAATTTGATGTTATTTTAATGGACCAAAAATGTGCTTTTCTTTCAAAAACAAGGACATTTCTAAGTGACCCCAAACTTTTTAACGGTAGTGTATGTGTTCCTGAGAGTCTCATCTTTCCATAGAGGGGTCAAACCGTTCGGCCAAACCGTTCGGAAGCTTCAGACGTTTTCGTGAAAAGACCGATTTAAGAGTTAAGAAAATATTTACTAAATAAACTGAAGTAAAAAAAATTATGAGTAACAATAAAATAACAATAACGAGGCTATATACAGGGGGTACCGGTACCAAGTCAATGTGTGGAGGTACAGGTAATCGAGGTAATTGAGGTAATATGTACATGTAGGTAGGGGTAAAGTGACTATGCATAGATAATGAACAGCTAGTAGCAGCAGCGTAAAAAATGGGGGTGTCAACGCAAATAGTCTGAGTAGACATTTTACTAGCTGTTCAGGAGTCTTATGGCTTGGGGGTAGAACTTGTTAAAAAACCTTTTGGACCTAGACTTGGCACTCCGGTACCTCTTGACGTGCGGTAGCAGAGAGAACAGTCTATGACTAGACTGGTTGCAATTTTTAGGGCCTTCCTCTGACACCGCCTGGTATAGAGGTCCTGGATGGCAGGAAGCTTGGCCGCAGTGATGAACTGGGCCATACGCACTACCCTCTGTAGCGCCTTGCGATCGGAGGCCGAGCAGATGCCATACCAGGTGGTGATGCAACCCGTCAGGATGCTTTCGATGGTGCAGCTGTAGAACGTTTTGAGGATCTGAGGACCAATGCCAAATGTGTTCAGTCTCCTGAAGGGGAATAGGCATTGTTGTGCCCTCTTCATGACTGTCTGGGTGTTTGGACCATGTTAGTTTGTTGTTGATGTGGATGCCAAGGAATTTGAAGCTCTCAACCTCCTCCACTACAGCCCCATTCGATGAGAATGGTGGCGTGCTCGGTCCTCTTTTTCCTATAGTCCACAATCATCTCCTTTGTCTTGATCACGTTGAGGGAGAGGTTGTTGTCCTTGCACCACATGGTCAGGTCTCTGACCTCCTCCCTATAGGCTGCATCATCATTGTCGGTGATCAGGCCTACCACTGTTGTGTCATCAGCCAACTTAATGATGGTGTTGGAGTTGTGCCTGGCCGTGGAGTCATGAGTGAACAGGCAGTACAGGAGGGGACTGAGCATGCACACCTGAGGGGCCTCCGTGTTGAGGATCAGCGTGGAGGATGTGTTGTTACCTACCCTTACCATCTGGGGGCAGCCCGCCAGGAAGTTCAGGATCCAGCTGCTGATGGAGCTGTTTAGTCCCAGGGTCGTTAGCTTAGTGATGTGCTTTGAGGGCGCTATGGTGTTGAATGCTGAGCTGTAGTCAATGAATAGCATTCTCACATAGGTGTTCCTTTTGTACAGGTGTGAAAGGGCAGTGTGGAGTGCAATAGATATTGCATCATCTGTGGATCTGTTGGTGCGGTATGCAAATTGGAGTGGGTCTAGGGTTTCTGGGATAATGGTGTTGATGTGAGCCATGACCAGCCTTTCAAAGCACTTCATGGCTACAGACGTGAGTGCTATGGGTCGGTAGTCATTTAGGCAGGTTACCTTAGTGTTCTTGGGCACAGGGGCTATGGTGGTCTGCTTGAAACATGTTGGTATTACAGACTCAGACAGGGAGAGGTTGAAAATGTCAGTGAAGACACTTGCCAGTTGGTCAGCGTATGCTTGGAGTCCATGTCCTGGTAATCCGTCTGGCCGAGCGGCCTTGTGAATGTTGACCTGTTTAAAGGTGTTACTCACATCGGCTGCGGAGAGCGTGATCACACAGTCGTCCGGAACAGTTGGTGCTCTCATGCATGTTCCATTGTTACTTGCCTCGAAGCGAGCATAGAAGTAATTTAGCTCATTTTGTAGGCTCGTGTCACTGGGCAGCTCTCGGCCGTGCTTCCCTTTGTAGTCTCTAATAGGTTGCAAGCCATGCCACATCCGACGAGCGTCGGAGCCAGTGTAGTACGATTCGATCTTAGTCCTGTATTGATGCTTTGCCTGTTTGATAGTTCGTCGGAGGGCATAGTGGGATTTCTTACACGCTTCCCGGTTAGAGTCTCGCTCCTTGAAAGCGGCAGCTCTACCCTTTAGCTCAGTGCGAATGTTGCCTGTAATCCATGGCTGGTTGGGGTATGTAAATACAGTCACTGTGGGGATGACGTCCTTGATGCACTTATTGATAAAGCCAGTGACTTATGTGGTGTACTCCTCAATGCCATCGGAAGAACATAATAAGAACATATTCCAGTCTGTGCTAGCAAAACAGTCCTGTAGTTTAGCATCTGCATCATCTGACCACTTTTTTATAGACCGGGTCACTGGTGCTTCCTGCTTTAATTTTTGGTTGTAAACAGGAATCAGGAGGATAGAGTTATGGTCAGTTTTGCCAAATGTTGGGCAAGGGAGAGCTTTGTACGCGTCTCTGTGTGTGGAGTAGAGGTGGTCTAGAGTTTTTTTCCCTCTGGTTGCACATTTAACATGTTGATAGAAATTCTGTAAAACAGATTTAAGTTTCCCTGCATTAAAGTCACTGACCACTAGGAACGCCGCCTCTGGATGAGCATTTTCCTGTTTGCTTACGGCAGAATACAGCTCATTTAGTGCGGTCTTAGTTCCAACCTCGCTCTGTGGTGGTATGTAAACAGCTACGAAAAATATACATGTGTGGTCTACAGCTTATCATAATTGTGTGGTCTACAGCTTATCATAAGATACTCAACCTCAGGCGAGCAAAACTTTGAGACTTCCTTAGATATCGTGCACCAGCTGTTGTTTACATAAATGCAATGGCCCCCGCCCCGTGTCTTACCAGAGGCTGCTGTTCTGTTCTGCCGATGGAGTGTATAACCCGCCAGCTGTATGTTCTTAATGTCGTTGTTCATCCATGACTCGGTGAAACATAAAATATTACAGTTTTAAATGTCCCTTTGGTAGGATATACATGCTTTCAGTTCGTCCCATTTATTTTCTAGCGATTGAATGTTAGCTAGCAGAACGGAGGGCAAGGGCAGATTAGCCACTCATCGCCTGGTCCTAACAATGCACCCTGTTCTTTTGCCTCGAAATCTCTGTTTCCTTCTCCAGCAAATCACGGGGATCGGGGCCTGGTCGGGTGTCAACAGTATATGCCTTGCGTCTGACTCATTGAAGAAAAACCAAAGCTTAATCAGCACTATCTTGCACTGTAAGCACATGTCATTAATTTCCTCATAAAAAAACAGGGTGGACAGATTGAACGTACATCTATGCTGAACATCACTGTGAGAACAATGAATACTTTAATAAAATATTGCAATGAGAGGTGTTCAACATTCTTTGGGAACAACAATATCATTATAAGAGTCATTTACTTAACTCCCCCCTCCTTCTCTACCTCCCTCGCTCTCACACACACACACACACACACACACACACATTTTGAAGGGTGATGCCATTACCACTGAACACAGAAGCTGGGGGGAGGGGGGTAAATCAATCATATTTGATTGCATGGTGATGTAGATCATGTTCTCTCCCACCACAGCTTAGAGAAAAGAGACCACATCACCACTATTCATCATTCTCTACACAACAACCACAGTTTTCACTTATCGAAACCTTTCTCTTTTACGTGCATAAAACCCAATGAAATTAATTTAATCATGAAACCCTTCTCTTTGACATTCATATCGGGTTGATTGCAAACCAAATACACATTACTCACACACATCCCTGTTTGCTCAAATATCATACAAACCCATTGAATGCCACGGTGATGTACCACACAGAAACGTATGAAAACAAATTATTCCCATACAGAAAATATACATGAACTTAAGGTCTGAAAGCCACAGCTGCTTGGCAAGCGCAAACTCCTTTAGTCTTTTATCTTTTTCTGTAATGTGCACAGGTGCTGCTTAATTCAATTGGAGAACGTTGCCATGGTTTTGCATTAATATATTTCCATGTTACCATTACCACTGTTGTCATGGAAATCATAGGACCTATTTAAACCGAATACAAAGATGGTTTGTATGGGGTTATTGCACTCTCTCTGTCTTCGTGTCAAGTCACATGGTATGCAACCAGATTTAAAGCTTGACTTCACTTGTTGTTTTTTACTGAAGCTTATTCACTGTCGTTGAAACTGAGTCTGGAATTCAATCAAACTTTAACTGATGTGCCTTGAAAAAATCATATTGTTCCTCCATCAAGTCATGCAGAAATATGTTTCCCCATCATTAAAAACACACATGGTAGGACTGCAATTATACGACAATGTTAATAATCTCAATGTTCACTCTCATGTCAGTCTAAACAATATTCACAAATCTCCCATATTGGTTGAAATGGACTTATTTAATAATGGATTTTTTTGTATGACCCTGACTGAATGCATTTGGATTCGCACTGAACAAGCGACCACAACTACAAATAAACAAAGCTTAAAAGGTTTTGCTAAAATGAAATTGAGACTTCATAAAATAAGAATCATTATGGTGATCCTTATTTATTGTATATATGTTTTACCATACCTACGATATTTCACTGTACACAATAAAGACAGATATATTGTTTAGTCAATTAAAGTAATACTTCATTGTTAGAAAATCGATACCTCTCCACATAGCTACCATTATTGGTTCTTTCAATGCATGTTGTTACGTCCGTCGTTAGAATGAGACCAAGGTGCAGCGTGGTAAGCGTACATAATTATTTTGATGAACACCAAAAAAAAAGATAAATGAACGTAACGTTCTGCAGGCTACACAGTAACTGTACAAAAACAAGATCCCACAAACTAAGGTGGGGAAAAAGGCTGCCTAAGTATGATCCCCAATCAGAGACAACGATAGACAGCTGCCTCTGATTGGGAACCATACCCGGCCAACAAAGAAATAGACAAACTAGAATGCCCACCCAAATCACACCCTGACCTAACCAAAAAGATAAATAAAAAGGCTCTCTAAGGTCAGGGGGTGACACATGTAATGTATTTTCAGGAACTATGTTGTGTAGGATATAGCATTTTCTCCTGTAAAAGGAGGTTGATGAATGTTTTTGTCTTTTTGAGTATGCTCATGGAATATCACCCAAGCTACAGTCAAAGTCACCTTGTCATCTCTTTATGCTTTGTTCACCATGCACTGCAACTTATTATATTTGTATCTAGGAAAAAAAACACAAAGTACGTTTACTTTCTTTTATTTGTATTTTTTACATTTTGGTCATTTAGCAGATGCTCTTATACAGAACGACTTACAATCAAAGTACCCACATACTTTACTGCTTGCTCCAAAATTGGAGTGGAAGTACAGCAAGAGTCATAACAGCAAGAGGCAGCAGGTTGGTAGCTAGGTTGGCGGTAAAATGGGACCACGGTTCAAACAGTATAGTATTAACTTGTAGCACAGTATCACTGTTGTTCAGGTAGCGAGGCTGAGACTGGGGCTCAGTCCCATCTATGACTGCCTGTTGATAGGATAGTGGAGCAACTGAGGCATCCTGCCGTATGGCTGGTAGGCTTACAGGGTTGACTGTGTTTAACTTGACAGAACGTGCTTGCACTTTGGAGAGGTGGCTAGCATGTTGGTTTGTAGGTAACCTAACGTAGCAGGTGTAAAATAAATGCATGTGCAGCGTTTCCTTATTTCTGGTCCTGTTGAGAGAAAAACAAATGTCTGGGAAGGTTCTCTTCTCTACTGTTCAACCAATCCAGTAAATGTGGAGGAAGAGTTAAGATGGAGTGTTGCCTTGTTATCGCAGAAATACTGGTTAACATCCAAAAACGAACGTCGCATCACAGGCTAGTTGGAAAACCCTCTTCCCATTTCCCCTGAACACCGGATGCATCCGGTTGTTAGTGACCCGCTAAGGGTGGTCTGAAGGTGGTTGAATTTTGTGCAGGTGTAATGAACCCTTTTCCTTCCAAGTGAAGATATAACTCTGGAGGCACAAACTGGGGCCTATTTTCTGTAGGAAAGGATAACCCCAGTGGGCAAAGGGAGTCAATTAAAGCCCACACTTGGACTGTTTATGGGCTTTAGAATAGGCTAGCTAGATTTCCTACAACTAGGATGGGACTTTCAACGTGGGTTAACACTTGATCTGATTGAATTGGGGCCTTAGTGCAGTTTGGTAAGAAGAGGGTAGTAGATCTTGCCATCCTAAGCTGCCAAACATTTTGAATATGCTTGCTCTCTTTCCCTCGGTCTTTCTCTTGCACACACACACACACACACACACACACACACACACACACACACACACACACACACACACACACACACACACACACACACACACACACACACACACACACACACACACACAAGCACACTCCAAAAGGCAGACATACCCTAGTGTTTCAGGCTGATATTTATCTCTGTTTCCATCATTTTGCTGATAATGAAAAATCTCTGAAACGAAACTTGACACTCTCTGAAATAGAACACACAGCATTCTGTTATTCTTATACAAACACAATGTGACAAGATGGTTACTCTCTCTCTGCAGTGACAGTTCATTCCGGACTAGGGAAAATGTCAAAAATGTTTAGTCGCGCATGAATGGAGTTAATTACAGTCCTCTAGGCTGCCTCCAACTCTGCCACTAATGGTACTGAGCTACAGATAAAATTCCATTTACAAGAATGTTTTAGCTAAAGATCTCATTTACGCAATATTACATATTTACGCTGATGTAATTACATTGACAATGTTGATCTTCTAAAAGAAGGGCAATTCTGCTGTTGTTTAGATCACCATTCTCTTAAAATGTATTTTAGATTTGTCATTACAGTTATCCTTATCAATTTCATCAGAATCAGCAGTAGTAATGGGAAATGGCAGTATTGTTGTTGATGATTTTGTTGTAGAAGTGTTTGTAGTACCACTGTAAGCAGAAACAACAGTGGTAGTTGCATTGAAAATAATTTGTCGTAGGAGTGGTTCAATTTGTAATTGTTTGAGCTTCTACAATCATGAAAGTCAAAGTTCTGCAAGTTTTACCACCAATAGAAACAACCGTGCTTTTGCTGTCATAGACTAGAAGTAACATAGTAAACGAAAATCTGGGAAATTCAAATTAGTATGATATGTTACGTTTGATATGGGAGGACTATTTTTTTTTTTCATGAGCATGGCCTTATTTCTATTACAGCATATTGGGTGACTGTCATTCATATTCCATTCACGCAGTTCAATGTAACAGTGACAGGTTTAGGCTACTACATGATACTCAAATTTCCCAATACCCATCATGAGGTTACTACAACCTAGCCCAACCGATGAATGAAAGTTTACAACGTATGTGCACACAGGTCGTGAGAAAATGTTTAGGTGACAGACAGTTACACATGGACAGACAGTGACACGTTCAATAACGAATTGCACACTCTTGCCTGCATCTAGCTGATCTAGGGTGTAATCATTAGTCCAACAGTTGCAAACAAGAGTTTCTATTAGACAAGAGCTTATTTCGTTCCGTTTGCTTCCGTTTAAGAAACAGAATTGGCTGAATGAATACACCCCTGAATACACACACAGTTCACTTTCATAGCAGCTGTAACTCCCTCCAGTAACCACGGGCACAACTGTTCCTTGATTTTAACTGGTGGTTTTATTCTGTAGGTTTAGTCAGAATTATCACCTTCTGTGAGAACTATAAAATAAATGAAAATACAGTTAAGCACACTCTTACAACTTTCTTGTCTTGTGAGTGACTTATTAGCTTAACTCTGAAGTGCTTACATACAGTTGAAGTCGGAAGTTTACATACACCTTAGCCAAATACATTTAAACTCAGTTTTTCACAATTCCTGACATTTAATCCTAGTAAAAATGTCCTGTCTTAGGTCAGTTAGGATCCCCACTTTATTTTAAGAATGTGAAATGTGTAACGCTTGTCGTTGGAATGAGGTGAGGACCAAAGCGCAGCGTGGTAAGTGTCCATATTCAATTTAATAACTGGACACTGAGAATACAAAAATAACAACGTGAATGATACAAAACGAAAACAAAACAGTCCCGTATGGTGAAAACGCAGACACAGGAAACAACCACCCACAAAACACAAAGGAAAACAGGCTACCTAAATATGGCTCCCAATCAGAGACAACGACTGACACCTGCCTCTGATTGGGAACCATACTAGGCCAAACACATAGAAATATAACCATAGAACAAAACATAGAAAAACAACATAGAATGCCCACCCCAACTCACGCTCTGACCAAACTAAAATAAAGACATAAAAAAGGAACTAAGGTCAGAACGTGACAAAATGTCAGAATAATAGTATAGTAGAGAGAATGATTTATTTCAGCTTTTATTTATTTCATCACATTCCAGTTGGGTCAGAAGTTTACATACACTCAATTAGTATTTGGTAGCATTGCCTTTAAATTGTTTAACTTGGGTCAAATGTTTCGGGTAGCCTTCCACAAGCTTCCCACAATAAGTTGGGTGAATTTTGGCCCATTCCTCCTGATAGAGCTGGTGTAACTGAGTCAGGTTTGTAGGCCTCCTTAATCGCAAACGCTTTTTCAATTCTGCCCACACATGTTCTATAGGATTGAGGTCAGGGCTTTGTGATGGCCACTCCAATACCTTGACTTTGTTGTCCTTAAGCCATTTTGCCACAACTTTGGAAGTATGCTTGGGGTCATTGTCCATTTGGAAGACCCAGTCAACTTCTGACCCACTGGAATTGTGATACAGTGAATTATGAGTGAAATAATCTGCCTGTAAACAATTGCTGGAAAAATTACTTGTGTCATTCACAAAGTAGATGTCCTAACCAACTTGCCAAAACTATAGTTTGTTAACAATACATTTGTGGAGTGGTTGAAAAACTAGTTTTAATGACTTCCGACTTCAACTGTAGAAGAAGTTTACATACACTAAGTTGACTGTGCCTTTAAACAGCTTGGAAAATTCCAGAAAATTATGTCATGGCTTTAGTAGCTTCTGATAGGCTAATTGACATAGTTTGAGTCAATTGGAGGTGTACCTGTGGATGTATTTCAAGGCCTACCTTCAAACTCAGTGCCTCTTTGCTTGACATCATGGGAAAAATCAAAAGAAATCAGTTACACCAGCTCTGTCAGGAGGAATGGGCCAAAATTCACCCAACGTATTGTGGGAAGCTTGTGGAAGGCTACCCAAAACGTTTGATCCAAGTTAAACAATCATAAGGCAATGCTACCAAATACTAATTATGTGTATGTAAACTTCTGACCACTGGAATGTGATGAAAGAAATAAAAGCTGAAAAATAATTCTCTCTACTATTATTCTGACATTTCACATTCTTAAAATAAAGTGGGGATCCTAACTGACCTAAGACAGGGAATGTTTACTAGGATTAAATGTCTGGAATTGTGAAAAACTGACTTTAAATGTATTTGGCTAAGGTGTATGTAAACTTCCAACTTCAGCTGTACCATGCCAAACGTAATATATCATAGTAATTGGAGTCCAGGTTGGAATTCAGACATACATAATCCTCGGGTTTCCTAGCTTTTTCCCACTGACAAAGAACTTTATCTTGGGCATCTATTTCATGCTCTTCACGCATTTACTGTAACATTAAACATTAGTGGAATGTTACATGCATCACTGATAACAGAATGGTGGAGGAGTAGACCGTGTAAGGCATACAACAAGGCACATAAAATAAATATCAGTTGACATTAATGAAAATGTATAGAAACTTGTCCGAACATAGAGTGGAGGCAGCATTATTTATTCATAGAGTGTGTCTAATTGACTAGCTGTTGACAATGGAGCTATTTTCATATACTGTTTCCATCCAGTTCTCTGTTAACGTTGATTTTGCTACCACTTCACAGTTATGCTTGAGAATAAATCAACTTTGTCTTTGAGGCCAGTTTTGTATAAACAGTGATGTCACACTCGTATTGTATAATAATGAGTATTACATATTGAGTATAACAGTTCTATGGACAACCACCCTTCACAATGTCATGCTTATGAAGCCTTTACAAATTGCACTTTTATAGGGATTCCATTGTTTACCTTATACTCAACATTTGAAAAATCTTATAGCAGATTTTAGGCAAAAAAAAAAAAAAAAAGATTTAAGATTGTGGGACTGACCTAGAAGAGAGTAATCGATCACAATATTTTTTTCATCCCCTCAATTTTCCTCTGAGGATATCAGGAAAAATGTGAGATAACCGTGTCGAAAATCAATGCTCCACTTGCATAGAAAAACTTGAATCTCCCTGGCTGAGCACAGGCTAAATGAGGCAAGTTGGGAAAATAAAGCCACCCAACATCCCTCTAATTTTGTCTGATAGTCGCTTCCCAGACGAACTGGTCTCTTAACAGCTTTTTATTCCACATAACATATCCTCACTTCATGAGGTATACTGTACTTTGATGTGCGTGGGTCCAGTTTGTTGTGTGTTTGTGTGTGTGTGTGTGTGTGTGTGTGTGTGTGTGTGTGTGTGTGTGTGTGTGTGTGTGTGTGTGTGTGTGTGTGTGTGTGTGTGTGTGTGTGTGTGTGTGTGTGTGTGTGTGTGTGTGTGTGTGTGTGTGTGTGTGTGTGTGTGTGTGTGTGTGTGTGAAATAATAATAATTGGGTGGATGCTTATATTTGTCCTATTCACCAGTGTTGGGGAAGCTACTCTGAAAATACAGTCTACCAAGCTCCAATGACTTCACACTGGAAGAAGTTAAGCTATACACTAAAGAAACCCTTAAGAAACATATAGTTTACTTAACTAAAGTTACTTTGAAAAAGTTCACTACCAAACTACTTCATGAAAAATGATCATATCTAAATCTGAAATGTCATAAAATACAAATTGCAATAACAGATTACTCAGAAGTAGTCAGAAGGTAACAGATTGTGTGATTTATATGTCATAACTTTTTTATAAACATGTTTCAAATTAGCATTATGCAGGTCTGATGACAAAAAAGAAATGAAATTCTTGCCTACTTCACACATATTTTATTTTTGCAAAAAAAGTAGTGTGTAGTTTCAGTAGTTAGCTTCATGGCTAAAAGGTAAAAACAAACAAACAAATGAACTACTGAAAACAACCGCTAACAATGCAGTTCACCACTCCACAAACACTGTATTTCACACATGTACAAGTGTTTGCTCGGGGATTCGACCTAGCAACCTTTCGGTTACTGGCCCAATGTTCTAGGCCATTGTTGCCCAATCTTGGTCCTTGAGTACACTCTATAGTACACATTTTTAGTGTAACTCTGGACAAGGACACCTGGTTAAACTTGTCAACTAATCATCAAGCCCTCAATGAGTTGAATGAGGTGCGTTTGTCAAGGGCTACAACAAAACTGTGTACTGTTGGGGGTACTGGACGACCAGGTTTGGGGAACACTGCTCTAGGTTACCTACTGCCCTGTGTGTGTGTACGCTGCTGACCACAAATTACAACTTCTTAAATGTAATATCATTCATTACTATTCATTAATGATTCTAGCAGGACGTTGTAATACATACACACATGATTAGATAGAGGACATTTGGAACCTCTGGTCAAAAGTAATACATTGCACCACAAGACATCACAATAGCTGTAAAACCTTCTATCCAAGTTATTTCAGCAGAGTCATCTACACACTGTACGGCCTCAATGCTGCACAAGGTGTTGAATGTGAGAAACAATTTTATGAGAAATGATGTTATGATGTTATGATTCATGAGAATTGTGGTTGACACTTACTGGCAAATGGTAACCGGTGTGTGTGTGCATGCGTGTGCGTGTGTGTGTTTTATTGCCGGTTCTTACATGGGACCTTGGCGATTCCATGCAAGGACAGCCCAAAAAGATTTTTGGTATCTCATGTTGTTTTGGTGATTTTCACTTAGAAACTTAATTGGGAGGAAGGATGTTTGACATGCTTTTTACATTTGTATCACAAACAATCTTTGAGAAAAAGGAGGATAATGACACCAAGATGTTGTCTGTACCCAGTACGGTTCATGGATTGTAGGGTTTTACAGGAGGCATGTATAGGTCTAAAAAAGGCCTCAAAAATGGCCCTTTTCATCACAATTCCCTCCCGCCAAAAATGTGTGATACAAATGTAAGAAGCATGTCAAACATTCTTCCTACCAATGAAGTTAATATGTGAGAATTGCCAGAACAATCTGAGATACCCAAAATATTTTCAGGCTGTCCTGGCGTGGAATCTACCACCTTCTCTTTCACACCACCCACGTCGAAATGTCAATCATGATGGCAGTTTAGCCAGGCTTTTGACAATCGGTTTGCAAGTGTAAAGCTTCATGGATGATATGGTTGCAATACAAGCCAAGCTGACTTGTAACAAGTTGAGCTAAAATATATTGTAGTATTGAACTTAATGTTATCAAGCCAGCACAGCAGAAACAGTGACTGACTGACTCCACACATCACTGAGAATTCTATGTGGAAACAAACAAGCTGACATCCGCAAGGGAAACACCAGTACCTCTTTCACATCCCTGCTTGCCAATTACAGCTTGCATGATTCCTCCCCTAAATGAAGAATTAGCTGAGATGAAAAATGCTTCTTGGCGTGTTGAGAGAATTCATTAGACAGCGAACAAATGAAAATATAATTAATTTGCGTTTTAATCCACTGCTAAACAGAGAGGAATAAAGTGCGCTCACAGACATAATTTGGCATTTGATATATGTCGACAGGAATAGAGGGAGGAAATTGTGTCACAATTAGGGGGCTCAATAAGCATTCATACACACTACGTAGACATTTGAGCAGGATGACACTTGTACAGTAAGCAATGAATATCAAGGCTGGGTTTAGATCCTTTCTTTGATGGTTGCATGTATAAAGCCTTCGTAAATACGTCAAAATAATAATAACACATTCATGAAGGTTTAAGTAACATTCATAAAGACCATCATAGTGCACAATGCATCTCATATACAGTACATATATACACACTGAGTTTACAATATTGAGCTGCACCCCATTTTGTCTTCAGAACAGTCTTAATTCATCGGGGCATGGAATCTACAAGGTGTCGAAACCGTTCCACAGGGATGCTGGCCCATGTTGACTCCAATTCTTCCCACAATTGTGTCAAGTTGGCTGGATGTCATTTGGGTGGTGGACCATTCTTGATACACACAGGAAACTGTTGAGCGTGAAAAACCCAGCAGCATTGCAGTTCTTGGCACACTCAAACCGGTGTGCCTGGCATCTACTACCATGCCCTGTTCAAAGGCACTTCAATCTGTTGTTTTGCCCATTCACCCTCTGAATGGCATACATACACAATCCATGTCTAAGTTGTCTCAAGGCTTAAAAATCCTTATTTTACCTGTCTCCTCCCCTTCATCTACACTGATTGAAGTGGATTTAACAAATGACATCAGTAAAAGATCATTGCTTTCACCTGGATTCACCTGGTCAGTCTATGTCATGGAAAGAGCATGTGTTCCTAATGTTTTGTTCACTCAGTACAGTATATTCGGAAAGTATTCAGACCTCTTGACTTTTTCCACATTTTGTTACGTTACAGCCTTATTCTAAAATGTATTGAATTGTTTTTTACCCCATCAATCTCCCATTATTCTCTGCAGATCCTCTCAAGCTCTGTCAGGTTGGTTGGGGAGTATTGGTACACAGCTATTTTCAGGTCTCTCAAGAGATGTTCGATCGGGTTCAAGTCCGGGCTCTGGCTGGGCCACTCAAGGACATTCAGAGACGTGTCCCGAAGCCACTCCTGCCTTGTCTTGGCTGTGTGCTTAGGGTCATTGTTCTGTTGGAAGGTGAACCTTCACCCCAGTCTGAGCACTCTTTTTTTAATAGATTTTTTATACATTTCTAAAAACCTTTTTTCGCTTTGACATTATGGGGTATTGTGTTTACAAAATGTGGAAAAAGTCTAGAGGTCTGAATACTTTCCGAATGCACTGTACACTATATATACGAAGGTATGTGGACACATCTTCAAATTAGGGGATTTGGCTATTTCAGCCACACCCATTGCTGACAGGTGTATGAAATCGAGCACACGGCCATGACCATGCAATGTCCATAGACAAATATGGGCAGTAGAATGGCCTTATTGAAGAGCTCAGTAATGTTCATCGTGGCACCGTCATAGGATGCAACCTTACCAACAAGTCAGTTCGTCAAATTTCTGCCCTGCTAGAGCTGCCCCGGTCAACTGTAAGTGCTGTTATTGTGAAGTGGAAACGTTTAGGAGCAACAACGGCTCAGTCACGAAGTGGTAGGCAACACAATCTTACAGAACGGGACTGCTGAGTGCTGAAGCGGTTAGCGCATAAAAATCGCCTGTCCTCGTTTGCAACACTCACTACCGAGTTCCAAACTGCCCCTGGAAGCAACGTCAGCACAATAACTGTTTGTCAGGAGCTTCATGAAATGGGTTGCTATGGGCCGAGCAGCCGCACACAAGCCTAAGATCACCATGCGCAATGCCAATTGTCGGCTGAAGTGGTGTAAATCTTGCCGCCATTGGACTCTGGAGCACTGGAATGCTGGCCTTCTAGGCAGAGTTCCTCTGTCCAGTGTCTGTGTTCTTTTGCCCATCTTAATCTTTTATTTTTATTGGCCAGTTTGAGATATAGCTTTTTCTTTGCAACTTTGCCTAGAAGGCCAGCATCCGGAGTCGCCTCTTCACTGTTGACGTTGAGACTGGTGTTTTGCGGGTACCATTTTAATGAAGCTGCCAGTTGAGGACTTGTGAGGCGTCTTTTTCTCAAACTAGACACTCTATTGTATTTGTCCTCTTGCTCAGCTGTGCACCGGGCCTCCCACTCCTCTTTCTATTCTGGTTAGAGACAGTTTGCGCTGTTCTGTGAAGGGAGTAGTACACAGCGTTGTATGAGATCTTCAGTTTCATGGTAATTTCTCACATGGAATAGCCTTCTGTTCTCAGAACAAGAATAGACTGACGAGTTTCAGAAGAAAGTTCTTCGTTTCTGGCCATTTTGAGCCTGTAATCGAACCCACAAATGCTGATGCTCCAGATACTCAACTAGTCTAAAGAAGGCCTGTTTTATTGCTTCTTTAATCAGTACAACAGTTTTCAGCTGTGCTAACATAATGGCAAACATGTTTTCTAATGATCAATTAGCCTTTTAAAGGGATAAACTTGGATTAACTAACACAATGTGCCATTGGAACACAGGAGTGATGGTTGCTGATAATGGGCCTCTGTACACATATGCACTGTAGATATTCCATAAAAAGCTGCCGTTTCCAGCTACAATAGTCATTTACAACATTAACAATGTCTACACTGTATTTCTGATCAATTTGATGTTATTTTAATGGACAAAAATTTTGCTTTTCTTTCAAAAACAAATACATTTGTAAGTGACTCCTAACTTTTGATCGGTAGTGTACGTATCTACGGGGTACATATGTACCTCAATTAACTCGTACTTCTGCCATCAACTCAGTACTGGTACCCCATGTATAGAGCCAAGTTATCATTACTCATTGTGTATTTATTCATTCTGTTATTATCTTTCTATTATTTTTCTCTCTGCATTGTTGGAACGGGCCCGTAAGTAAGCATTTCATTGTTAGTCTACACCTGTTGTTCACATTGCATCTGACAAGTACAATTTGATTTGAAATTACATAGTACTACAGCTGAAACAGAGCTGTACTTTAAATTTGCAGAAATGTACCCTTACTCAAACCAAACAGTTATCATCAGCTTCCTTTAAATGAATGACTTAATATGCAGGATTGCACAACACAATTAGATAAACTATTTTTTTAAGGTAACTTAGACTGTACTCTAACAAAAAATATGGAATACCAGTGAAATAACATTACCTTAAGCTTGGTGCAATGCATGCATAATAGATTGTTGATTTCACTGTGCATATGGTAGGAGTTGGATTAGCTTCAAAGTGCACAAAATTTGCATGATTCGATTTGAGGGATTCTGGAATTACAGAAAACACCACTACCACCTCCCATTCACTGTGCTACAGAACGGTTTCACATTCCCACAGATGGTGGAAAGCACTGTGGAAATATTGCCATTTAGATACAAAAGAGTAAACACATTAAATATAAGCACATAGGGGATTTTAACCACATTTGTCATTTGTTCTAAGAAGGGCAAAGTATGTTTTTAAACCAAATATTTAAATCCTATTTGGTAAAAGTAACTTTAAAATTAAAGGTCTAATGCAGAATTTTTTCCTCAATATCAAATCCTTTCTGGGTAAGAATTAAGTACCTTACTGTGATTGTATTCAAATAAAATGGTCAATATTAACAAAAATAGCTTCTTAGTACAGAGCAATTTCTCAAGCGTTAATTTGGCTAAGACTGTCTGGGAGTGGGGAGTGAAACTGAAAATTAGCTGTTATTGGCAGAGAGGTTTGGAACTCTTTTTCTTATTGGTCTATTAACTAATTTACAGCATGGTGATGTCACTAGGCAGGCTAAAACATCCTACTAAAACAGGTGCACATTTTAGGCAATCTTTTCAGACAGCTCTTACACTAAAAGGGCATTATCATAATTTTCACAATTTCACAGTATTATTCCAACCTCATAGGAAAATCACAATTTTGACTGCACAGGGCTTTAAGTATTGCCAATTTTATTAACATTTGTTTTTAGAGAATATGAATTAGAGTAGAATGCCACAGTAATAATGATCAATGCTTTTGGTCACTCAGTCCTACAATTACATACTTTTCACGTAAATTATGCATTGATGTCAATGAGAGATTTACACAAAAACTCAGGGTAGCCTGCGCACCCAGATCTCAAGTTTGGATTCCATCTTTAGAGAACCCATTGCATCAGATGTATACTGTATGTTTACATCAAATTGTAATTTTGCTCATAAGTGTTATGACACCTAAGATGTGTCATTCAAAGCAAAAGCTGCTGAACCTTCATTCCCGTTTGTTCCAAACAACGGAATAACTAGCATTTCCTAGCATGTTCCCGAAAGGTCTTGTCCCTCTCTATCACAGTCAATGTACTGTTTGTTAATATGATATGGTGTCTAAATAAGTGTGATGACCATTCAAGCATTGCTTGACTTACAGTGCAACTAAGTCACAAGACTTAACTGTGATTAAAGTGATTAAAGAAAAGTAAATGGCAGAAATTCATTTTTATCACATTTTCATGAACGCAAACGGTTTGCTCCTTTCCGTGTGACTATTGTCACCCTCATCTTTTGGTTCCATTGTGATCTAGACTTGGGTGAAGGCATATGTCTCTGCAATGGGATTTTCACAGCAGTGTGTACACATACTTTCATGCAAATGTCATGCCCGTCAATTCAGAGCTGTCCCTCTTCTCAATGGATAACCAGATTATAATTTAGATCAGGTCACCCATCTGTTTGCACACTCCCACACAGAGCGCTGTGTATGGAGAAGTAGTGCCACCTCATAATTTGCCCAACATCCACCCCAAACAATATGAGAGAACAGCAGTCAAAAGGTTTCTTATGCCTGCCTCTCATGGTTATGCTTTTCATTTACGTACATTTGTTGTTGTTTCTTTCCAATATGAATGGATTTGTCGCTGAGATGACACCCTGAAAATGATACAAGCTCGCAAAAAAAAATTCTAAAGAAACCATGATAGCCTAAATCCATTTTGTCTTTCCAAATCAATTTCGTTTTCGAGATGGATGATGTGCAGCTGTATTCTATGCAGTGTTTGACTGAAAAGTATCATATTTTCAAAACGTGTCAAAATCAACAAAGGACTATAGAAAGGACAATATAAAGATAAGGAATAGGGATTACATACAGATGGAGGATCTTAATTTGAGCCAGTTTGTTACAGCAGGAAATCCTGCAGCAACAGGAAATGTGAATTATTATGTGGATTATAATTATTGTAAATGTTTCATTAGAGCACATCAAGTCTGAAATTCTAAGTCGAAATTAGAATCCTTTTTAAAACTAAAATACACTACAAGTTTGCATTTCAGAAGAGTGATAAAATTAAGATCCTACATCTGTAGGTATGCTGTCAAAGGACAAAACAATGCTTGTAATTCTGCCTTTGCATTGACTACCAGGGTGCAAAGGTGATGCTAGCATCTTGAGTTTGCCATTGGTAACACAGCCTATTGAAAACTGTGTAAGCTGTTTCCTTACTTGAGCAATGGACACGTCCAAGCAATGGAGGTGATGGAGGATCCGAGTTGTGTGAATCATGGATAAATCAGAACGTTGGATATACTTTACAAGTCCAGACCCATACATTTCCAAGTAGAGCTCCTGAAAATGTCAGTTCAATTCATTTGAGGAAATGTGGCCAGTGGTTGCACGTTCAGATTGATTGTTTTGATGAAGGAGATATTCTTATGTCTTCTCTGTTTGCTTTTCTCCAAAATGATTTCAGATTAAAGGTATTTGAAATGTAATTCAATGCAATTTATCTCAAAATTGGGTCTGTCTTATAGAGACTGAAGAAATCAAAGTGAGGCAAACTGGCATGCCGCTGGGGTTTAAACCCTGAAGTAATACTAATCAGCAGTATGTTATCGTGGTTGAATCTTGTGAGTGTGTATCTGGCCCACAGGTCTTGTGATGTTCCAGTCCAAGTATGTCCGGTGTCTTTTAAATCAGCTGATGATCAGGTGCTTTGTAAATATTTTTAAGGGTGAGGGTTTCCCTCTGTGACAGAGGCATTCATCCTCCTACCTTGGGACTTCTATCTCTCTCTCTCTCTCTCATTCTCTCGTTCTCGCTCTCTTTCTCTCGTTCTCTCTGTCTCGTTCTCTCTCTGTCTTTCTTTCTCTCGCTCTCGCTCTCTCTCTCTCATTAATTGACATTGCAACAGCCTTGGTAACTAATGAACAGAACATGCTGTATATTCCATGGTCTCCTCACACATATTGTCAGACCTGGCTTCTCATACCATAATTGAATGTATTCTAATGACTGCTGGCCTTACATGAATAATGCAGTTGCACATTGCTGAATCAGAACAGATTAATTTCCATAATAAATGCCCTTAATGAAATACAAGCAATTAAAATAAAAGCCCTATCAAATAGTGCCTGACTGTCAGTCAACACAGTGGCATGTAACTGAAAATGTCCCCTTTCTTTGCTCTCGGGTTCGCTCTGTAATACGAACCCATTTAGAAACAGATCAGGTAGCCAGAGCCCACGGGACATAGATTATACTTAATCAACTAATTGACACAACAAAGACCTTTTCTAATGTGTGTGTTCAATAAAAAGCTTATGCAGAATGTAATAATGTCTGGGCATCTTGTGTTAATGCTGAATTATTCAAGAGGAAGACTTGTATGTCCAACTATCCAGAATTTGGCATTTGAGTGTTGTTGATCTTTGGTATTGCTGAAAGAAAGAACTCTTATGGTGGCAAGGGTAAAGGCAACTAATATCCAGAACTATTGTACAATACAATACATATGTAATGATGTGTTGAAAGGTGTGTCCGCACATTGATTGACAAATCAAAACATGACTGCGGATGACTTTATTTGGATAGTAGTCTATATATGATCTCTAGATAATCAAAATATCAACCACCATAGTTATATCAACTTAAAGGGACATTACACTTCAAAATAAAACATTTGCCAGCCTTTTTCTATACCTCATGTAGTCTAATATCTTCTTGAGAATACAGGGGGTGCTATTTTCCCATTAGCATAATTTGCTCTACAGATTAAACTGCCTCTTATTCAATTATTGCTCTTACTATATGCATATAAATAATACCATTGGAAAGAAAACAATCTCTAGTTTCTAAAACCGTTTCAATTTTGTCTCTGAGTGATACAGAAGTCATTTGACAGTTTTGTGGTGTTCCGTTGTCTGATTTTATTTACGTTTGAGAGATCCGTGCCACTCGACCAGTACCTGTGCTAAATGGAGTGGGAAAGGAACAATTCTGAACGGAACCAACGACTCATCTTGACAAAGGACACTTTGATCAACATTCTGATGAAAGATCAGCCATAGTAAGACCCAATTTACGATGTTATATCATATCTGTTGTGCATGTGAACTGGCCGTGGGCGCCTAGCCGAATCTGCCTGGTATAGCTATGCTAATTTAGCGCTACATTTTGTTTTCGTTATAAAACATTTAATAAATCTGAAATATTGTTTGGATTCACCAGATGTTGGGCTTTCAATATCTGTACGCTGTGTATTTTTCTGAAATGTTTTAAGATGAGTAATTCGTTATATGACGTTGGTCTCTGTAATTGTTCTGGCTGGGTCAGCACTATTTCAGATTGCAGCTGCAATGTAGAACTGTGATTTATACCTGAAAAATGCACATTTTTCCCAAAAAAAACTATGCTATACCATAAATATGTTATCAGACTGTCATCTTATGAAGTTGTTTCTTGGTTAGTGGCTATATATATTTTTATTTAGTCGAATTAGTGATAGCTACTGACGCAGGAAAAACTGTTGGGAGTAAAAAAATCGTGTCCTTTGCTAACGTGGTTAGCTAATAGATTTACATATTGTGTCTTCCCTGTAAAACATTTTAAAAATCTGAAATGGTGGCTTTATTCACAAGACCTGTATCTTTCATCTGGTGTCTTGGACTTGTGATTTAATGATATTTAGATGCTACAAGTTACTTGTGACGCTATGCTAGCTATGCTACTCAGTGGGGGGGTGGTGGGGGGTGCTCCCGGATCAGGGTTGGTGACTCGTGAGAAGATATCAAGATAAAATCTACATCCCATTCAATCGATTGTGTAGATCCAGCTATGTGCCTCAGCCCCAAATGAATTGAAAGGATACGTGCCATATAAGGTGCTTATCTTTTCCATTCATTTAGAATTGTGGCATACAGTTGGATCTACAAAACACACTCGGACGTGGATTTATCTCGACAAGAGACCGCATTCGAGATTTTGGAGTGCAATGTCCCTTTAAACTGGAGTGATGTGCAAAAAATACAACATGTTCAGACAGGCTTGACTGTCCTAGTCTAGAATGACCATGTGATCATTCATTTAGCTTCCCAGAGAACTATTCGCAAACACAGTACCGGCTACAATTCTACTATGTCATTCTACACAACAAAGCAACATAGAAATTGAATATGAATAAAATTGAACGGATTATTGAATGGTGTGTGCAGTATTCACGATCTCTAAAAAGTAGAGATGACATTTAATTCACCAAAGCTTGTCAGTGATGAAGGGAAGAAAAGAAGGGATGGAGATAGATAGAGAAAGGAGGGGATATTATACCTCCTTTATTTGACATTGACAAACTCACAGCCTGGAGGAGTAACCATCCTTAGTGCTCGTCCTACTGTATAGAATGGGGAGGGACTATAGCCTAATGTAGCTACAGGTAATCATTGTTGCCCTACAGATGAACTAATTGGCAATAATTGAGTTAAGGTGGAAAACAAATGATGTCATGAGTGCACGAAGTGGAAGGAGCCAACTGATTTATTTTCAAAACAATATACCATGCCAGATCAAATCAGCTTTATGAGTGGTTTAGGTGGGTGGGGATAACACCACAGTCTTAGTTCAGTTCACTAGAATGGGATTCAAACCAGACTGATGGTGTGTCAATGATGATACCAAAATGGCATCACAACAAGACTGTCATAACTAGTGACTTTTGGTAATTGGACATTAACTGTGTTTGAACTGAGGGCTGAGTTACAGTATCTCAATACACGAGGCAAGTGCACCGTGTAATCTGGACTGGACCCAACATTTTGATCCAAGTAGTACACTGTCATGAGATGTTATGATATATGTCATGTTACTCTTGTTAAAGCATTTTCTGTGGTTATACCATATTTTGTAATGTAGAATAACTGTAGAAAAGGCTCTAATTATTCTTATACTTTTTAGGGAAACTGTCACTTAAATTGCACTTTTTGGTTAACTTTCTCTAACTGTAGGCACCTGTGAGCCATAGAGATGTATAGAGATCGCAAGTATCAGTCCTTAATGGTGCTGCCCATGTTAAGAGAGGCTTTTGGACACCTGCAACCAATTCCCTTATTAAATACCTGAGTTCCCTTTGTCTTTTAGTTCAGTACCAAACAACCCATGCCGTTCTCCAGCATATATCCCTTTTATTTGTATTATCTGTGCATCCAATATCCAACCGCACACTTATGGAAATGAAATGAGTAATTGAAAGGATAAAAGCTAAATCTCTCTCAACTGAAACCCCAAGTCTCTCTCCCTATCCTTGTCCTCTAACAGGGACACCTGCACCTGTATCAGCTTCTACCTCACCCAGTACATTCAGAATAAGCAGCCTGCCTTAACAATTAACAGTGATCTCTAAGGTCACACTTTCCATTTTTCTTCTCTGCATTCTCAATCTGATAGACTACTAGCCACAATATGGCAGTAAACAGTCCCTGTAATTGTTGATGAAAACAGTTCATGACTAATACCATTTCCTGTACAGAAGCTGCATAAATGACTCATTGTGAGAAGACCATTATAAACGGGCTGAAGGGCATTTGGAGCTGTTGACATTCAACTGTTAGATATTGATTCACATTTAGATTTAGAAAAAGAGTAGCATGATGAAAGTAACAAAAGTTCTATTGGCTCTTGTCCTTTTTATGGCAAACAACTTCACAAAAACGACTAATTGCGCTCAGATGAAAGTGGCCATAATTAATCCCCCCCCCCCCATAATGGCACAGATGCCTCCATTTCAAAGAGAGGCTGCAACTTCAGATGAAATTTACTTGATTAAGTGTAAGTGGAGCGAGTGCGTGTGTGTGTGTGTGTGTGTGTGTGTGTGTGTGTGTGTGTGTGTGTGTGTGTGTGTGTGTGTGTGTGTGTGTGTGTGTGTGTGTGTGTGTGTGTGTGTGTGTGTGTGTGTGTGTGTGTGTGTGTGTGTGTGTGTGTGTGTGTGTGTGTGTGTGTGTGTGCAAATAGTCACTCAGTATTTCTCATTGTTAAATATCAGGGCCTTCAAATTAAATCAGATTGCCATTACTATTGGAATTACTCTTAGCTGAATTCAAATCGATTGAGAAGCCCACGCTATGGTCTGCTATACAATTCAACTGTTGGACGAGATGGGTCCCATTATGTCTGGCGAAAACCAAGCACTGCATTCCACAATAAGAATCTCATACCAATGGTCAAGCATGGTGGTGGTAGTGTGATGGTTTGGGGATGCTTTGCTGCCTCAGGAGCTGGACGACTTGCCATAATAGAAGGAACCATGAATTATGTTCTTTATCAGAGAATTCTACAGGAGAATGTCAGGCCATCCGTCTGTGAGCTGAAGCGCAGCTGGGTCATGCAGCAAGACAATGATCCAAAACACACAATCAAGTCTACATGAAAATGGTTAAAAAGCAACACATTTGAAGTTTTGGAATGGCCTAGTCAATGTCCAGACCTAATCCCAATTGAGATGGACTTCCGGGTTGGAGCGAGCGGTCGCATTCGCGCTTTGGTCCGCAGGTAGTATAACTTTTCATTACATTTCATTATAGTACAACGGTTTGATTTGTCTAATCTTAGCAATTTCTTCTTAGCTAGCTACATAGCCGTCTTTGTATCAAAGATAGTTGCGTAATTATCGTATTTCGTCGTCCTAACGCAGTCTACACTGCTATCTGCCCAGCAGCTAGCCAGCTAGCAAACGTCCACCGTCTACCGAATAGCAGCACTGTAGCAACTATTACACTCAACTGAACGACTTGATTAGTGTAGTGTTAGCTAGCTACATAGTTGTCTTTGCTGTCTTCGTATCCAAGATAATTGTGTAGTTTAGAGTGTGTAGTTTTAGAGTGATTATCTTAATTTACCGAGGTTAGCTAGCCAGCTATTTGTCGTCCTTAACGTAGGAGACACTGCTAGCTAGCCAACAGCTAGCCAACGTCTACCGAATAGAACTTCCGCACTCAACAACCCGGTCGCATTCCGCTTCGCTCCACAGGTAGTATCACATTTTCATTTCATTTCATTACAGTACAACGGTTTGATTTGTTTGATCGTAGCTAGCTACACAGCTAGCTACATAGCCGTCTTTGTATCAAAGATAATTGTGTAGTCTAGAGCGATTTTCTAGGTTAGCTAGCCAGCTACTGTCGTTCTTTTAACGCAACGTAACGTAATCAACACTGCTAGCTAGCCAGCTAGCCCCCGAATAGCAGCACTGTAGAAACTATTACACTCAACGGAACGACTTGATTAGTGTAGTGTCAACAACGCAGCCACTGCCAGCTAGCCTACAAAGTCAACAACGCAGCCACTGCCAGCTAGCCTACTTCAGCAGTACTGTATCATCTTAATCATTTTAGTCAATAAGATTCTTGCTACGTAAGCTTAACTTTCTGAACATTCGAGACGCGTAGTCCACTTGTCATTCCAATCTCCTTTGCATTAGCGTAGTCTCTTCTGTAGCCTGTCAACTATGTGTCTGTCTATCCCTGTTCTCTCCTCTCTGCACAGACCATACAAACGCTCCACACCGCGTGGCCGCGGCCACCCTAATCTGGTGGTCCCAGCGCGCACGACCCACGTGGAGTTCCAGGTCTCCGGTAGCCTCTGGAACTGCCGATCTGCGGCCAACAAGGCAGAGTTCATCTCAGCCTATGCCTCCCTCCAGTCCCTCGACTTCTTGGCACTGACGGAAACATGGATCACCACAGATAACACTGCTACTCCTACTGCTCTCTCTTCGTCCGCCCACGTGTTCTCGCACACCCCGAGAGCTTCTGGTCAGCGGGGTGGTGGCACCGGGATCCTCATCTCTCCCAAGTGGTCATTCTCTCTTTCTCCCCTTACCCATCTGTCTATCGCCTCCTTTGAATTCCATGCTGTCACAGTTACCAGCCCTTTCAAGCTTAACATCCTTATCATTTATCGCCCTCCAGGTTCCCTCGGAGTGTTCATCAATGAGCTTGATGCCTTGATAAGCTCCTTTCCTGAGGACGGCTCACCTCTCACAGTTCTGGGCGACTTTAACCTCCCCACGTCTACCTTTGACTCATTCCTCTCTGCCTCCTTCTTTCCACTCCTCTCCTCTTTTGACCTCACCCTCTCACCTTCCCCCCCTACTCACAAGGCAGGCAATACGCTCGACCTCATCTTTACTAGATGCTGTTCTTCCACTAACCTCATTGCAACTCCCCTCCAAGTCTCCGACCACTACCTTGTATCCTTTTCCCTCTCGCTCTCATCCAACACTTCCCACACTGCCCCTACTCGGATGGTATCGCGCCGTCCCAACCTTCGCTCTCTCTCCCCCGCTACCCTCTCCTCTTCCATCCTATCATCTCTTCCCTCTGCTCAAACCTTCTCCAACCTATCTCCTGATTCTGCCTCCTCAACCCTCCTCTCCTCCCTTTCTGCATCCTTTGACTCTCTATGTCCCCTATCCTCCAGGCCGGCTCGGTCCTCCCCTCCCGCTCCGTGGCTCGACGACTCATTGTGAGCTCACAGAACAGGGCTCCGGGCAGCCGAGCGGAAATGGAGGAAAACTCGCCTCCCTGCGGACCTGGCATCCTTTCACTCCCTCCTCTCTACATTTTCCTCTTCTGTCTCTGCTGCTAAAGCCACTTTCTACCACTCTAAATTCCAAGCATCTGCCTCTAACCCTAGGAAGCTCTTTGCCACCTTCTCCTCCCTCCTGAATCCTCCTCCCCCCCCCCCCCTCCTCCCTCTCTGCAGATGACTTCGTCAACCATTTTGAAAAGAAGGTCGACGACATCCGATCCTCGTTTGCTAAGTCAAACGACACCGCTGGTTCTGCTCACACTGCCCTACCCTGTGCTCTGACCTCTTTCTCCCCTCTCTCTCCAGATGAAATCTCGCGTCTTGTGACGGCCGGCCGCCCAACAACCTGCCCGCTTGACCCTATCCCCTCCTCTCTTCTCCAGACCATTTCCGGAGACCTTCTTCCTTACCTCACCTCGCTCATCAACTCATCCCTGACCGCTGGCTACGTCCCTTCCGTCTTCAAGAGAGCGAGAGTTGCACCCCTTCTGAAAAAACCTACACTCGATCCCTCCGATGTCAACAACTACAGACCAGTATCCCTTCTTTCTTTTCTCTCCAAAACTCTTGAATGTGCCGTCCTTGGCCAGCTCTCCCGCTATCTCTCTCAGAATGACCTTCTTGATCCAAATCAGTCAGGTTTCAAGACTAGTCATTCAACTGAGACTGCTCTTCTCTGTATCACGGAGGCGCTCCGCACTGCTAAAGCTAACTCTCTCTCCTCTGCTCTCATCCTTCTAGACCTATCGGCTGCCTTCGATACTGTGAACCATCAGATCCTCCTCTCCACCCTCTCCGAGTTGGGCATCTCCGGCGCGGCCCACGCTTGGATTGCGTCCTACCTGACAGGTCGCTCCTACCAGGTGGCGTGGCGAGAATCTGTCTCCTCACCACGTGCTCTCACCACTGGTGTCCCCCAGGGCTCTGTTCTAGGCCCTCTCCTATTCTCGCTATACACCAAGTCACTTGGCTCTGTCATAACCTCACATGGTCTCTCCTATCATTGCTATGCAGACGACACACAACTAATCTTCTCCTTTCCCCCTTCTGATGACCAGGTGGCGAATCGCATCTCTGCATGTCTGGCAGACATATCAGTGTGGATGACGGATCACCACCTCAAGCTGAACCTCGGCAAGACGGAGCTGCTCTTCCTCCCGGGGAAGGACTGCCCGTTCCATGATCTCGCCATCACGGTTGACAACTCCATTGTGTCCTCCTCCCAGAGCGCTAAGAACCTTGGCGTGATCCTGGACAACACCCTGTCGTTCTCAACTAACATCAAGGCGGTGGCCCGTCCCTGTAGGTTCATGCTCTACAACATCCGCAGAGTACGACCCTGCCTCACACAGGAAGCGGCGCAGGTCCTAATCCAGGCACTTGTCATCTCCCGTCTGGATTACTGCAACTCGCTGTTGGCTGGGCTCCCTGCCTGTGCCATTAAACCCCTACAACTCATCCAGAACGCCGCAGCCCGTCTGGTGTTCAACCTTCCCAAGTTCTCTCACGTCACCCCGCTCCTCCGCTCTCTCCACTGGCTTCCAGTTGAAGCTCGCATCCGCTACAAGACCATGGTGCTTGCCTACGGAGCTGTGAGGGGAACGGCACCTCAGTACCTCCAGGCTCTGATCAGGCCCTACACCCAAACAAGGGCACTGCGTTCATCCACCTCTGGCCTGCTCGCCTCCCTACCACTGAGGAAGTACAGTTCCCGCTCAGCCCAGTCAAAACTGTTCGCTGCTCTGGCCCCCCAATGGTGGAACAAACTCCCTCACGACGCCAGGACAGCGGAGTCAATCACCACCTTCCGGAGACACCTGAAACCCCACCTCTTTAAGGAATACCTAGGATAGGATAAAGTAATCCTTCTCACCCCCCCCCCCCCCCCCCTTAAAGATTTAGATGCACTATTGTAAAGTGGCTGTTCCACTGGATGTCATAAGGTGAATGCACCAATTTGTAAGTCGCTCTGGATAAGAGCGTCTGCTAAATGACTTAAATGTAATGTAAATGAGATGTTGTGGCAAGACTTGAAACGAGCAGTTCATGCTTGAAAACCCACAAATATCGCTGAGTTAAAGCATTTCTACATGGAAGAGTGGGCCAAAATTCCTCCACAGCGATGTGAGAGACTGATCAACAACTACAGGAAGCATTTGGTTGGAGTCCTTGCAGCTAAAGGTGGCACAATCAGTTGAGTGTAAGGGGGCAATTACTTTTTCACACAGGGTAATTGGGTGTTGTATAACTGTGTTAATTCATTAAATATAATAAGAATACATTTTTTGTGTTATTTGTAAACTCAGGTTCCCTTTATCTAATATTATGTTTTGGTTGAAGATCTGATAACATTCAGTATCAAAAATATGCACAATAGAGAAAATCAGAAAGAGGGCAAATACTTTTTCACGGTACTGTACACTAAGTAATTCAATGACAATTTACTTGTCATTGTCAAGGATTGTGATTTTCCCTGTCAAGTATTTTTTATAGCAGGCCTTGTGTTCCCAGGTGACAGCACATCTGGATGACATTAAAATAGAAGCTTGCATCATGGGAAAGTGTCCCATTTATAGTCTATGGCATCACATGGTGTCACATAGATAAGACATGACAAGGTTACAATATTTTCCATCTTTGTGTATCTGAGAATCTCTTATGCGCCACTTCTCTTCAAATGAGAACAGACCATGAAATGAATTACAGCTGTGGAGTTTGGAGTTTAGAGTACATTTTGTCATCAGCTAGGAAGAACTTGACATTGGCAAATGTGCCAAAGGAAACAGAAACCATTTTAAACATGTATTTTAGTCAAATACTGTGTTATTAAACCAGGCAGCTAAAGTGGTGCTGCCTCACTGGATATCAAATGAAACACTGAGAACATGTTCTTGCCTTCAGTTCTTGCTAATTCTTAATTGTGTCTTACATGCATGATAACATCACATTCATTTACCTGTTCATGTTTTTGCATTTAAGAAAGAACAGAACACACAAATAGATAGAAACATTGTGTGATTCAGTTGTGGTTTGCAACAGTGTTTTATATAGCTCGTACCATTCTACCAGTTCAACACTTGGCCTCTATTCTTGTGTTTTCTTTATGGGGCAAAGCATGGTGGGAAAAGGAGCAGCCAAAGTACTGATTACTTGTTGTGGTAAGCGTTTCTATTGTTCCCTGGAACCCAATTATAGAACAAAGGCATGTCTATTGAAAGCGTTTGAGCTCAGGAAATAGTACAACGCAAAGAAGCACAATGTTAATGTGTGCTGCACTTTCAATTGTACAGCCTGCATATACACACACACCTTACATTTATATAATATGCAAGTGCATATTGTGTATGTTTGCACTTTTGAAATACCTTTGGGGAAATTCATTTTCTGTGTCACTGTGAGCGGAAATGCATAGCTTTAGATACATAAATCATGCGTTTTAGTCCCAAATATAGCCAACATTTGCTGTTAAATTTATAGGCTGTTTAACTTCTTATGGCTGACCGGGATCGATATGACAACAGCCAGTGAAAGTGCAGGGCGCCAAATTCAAACAACAGGAATCTCATAATTAAAATTCCTCAAACATATATCTTATATCATTTTAAAGGTAATCTTGTTGTTAATCCCACCAAAGTGTCAGATTTCAAATATGCTTTTCAGCGAAAGCACTACAAACGATTATGTTAGGTCACCACCAAACCACAATAAGCACAACCATTTTTCCAGCGAAATATAGCAGTCACAAAAAGCAGAAATAGAGATAAAATTAATCACTAACCTTTGATTATCTTCATCAGATGACACTCATATGACTTCATGTTACACAATATATGCATGTTTTGTTTGATAAAGTTCATATTTATATAAAAAAAATCTGAGTTTACATTGGCGCGTTACATTCACTAGTTCCAAAAACATCAAGTGATTTTGCATAGCCACATCGTTTCAACAGAAATACTCATCATAAATGTAGATGATAATACAAGTTATACACATGGAATTATAGATAGACCTCTCCTTAATGCAACCGCTGTGTCAGATTTCAAAAAACTTTACGGAAAAAGCCACCCATGCAATTATCTGAGACGGCGCTCAGAAATATAATAAAATTAGCCGCCATTTTGGAGTCAACAGAAACCAGAAAATACATGATAAATGTTTCCTTACCTTTGATGAACTTCATCAGAATGCAGTCCTAGGAATCCCAGGTCCACAATAAATGCTTGATTTGTTCGATGTCCGTTATTTATGTCCAATTAGCTACTTTGGTTAGCGCGTTTGGTAAACAATTCCAAAGTCACAAAGCGCGTCCACTATAACGTGAAGAAATGTCCAAAAGTTCCGTAACAATCAGTAGAAACATGTCAAACGATGTACTGAATCAATCTTTAGAATGTTGTTAACATACATCTTGAATAACGTTCCAACCGGAGAATTAGATTGACTTCAGATGAGCGGTGGAACGGAGGTCCTCCTCATGTGAATGCGCATGGTGAAAGCATGGTCAGCTCGTGGCAGTGGTGACTAATTCCTGTCTCCTTCGGCCCCCTTCACATTAGAGTCATCAGACAAAGTTCTATTGACTGTTGACATCTAGTGGAAGCCGTAGGAAGTGAAAACTCATCAATATCTCGCTGTAATTTCAATGAGAGCTTGGTTGAAAATCTGCCACCTCAGAAAAAATCCAAACAGGAAGTGGAACTTCTCAGGTTTCTGCCTGCCATATGAGTTCTGTTATACTCACAGCCATAATTCAAACAGTTTTAGAAAATTCAGAGTGTTTTCTACCCAATACCAATAATAATATGCATATATTAGCAACTGGGATTGAGGAGCAGGCAGTTTACTATGGGCACCTCTGTGCACCTTTCATCCAAGCTACTCAATACTGCCGCTGCAGCCATAAGAAGTTAACGATGTAAACAGATTATTTTGGTTTTGTTTAGTTGACTGTTCCAATAGAAATTGGCCTTCTCTGATATACACTGTCGATAAAGGGATAGTTTAGCAAAATTATATCTTTAGATATTTGCTTCCTTACCATGAAAGCAGTCTATGGACAAGGAGTGACTGCAATCTACAATTAGATTTTGTTAATAAACTAGCCACTATCAACAAACACTAATATTAGCATTTTGGGACCAAAACCCCATTTAAGTCAATCTCCCCCATTTAGCATGTTTAAAATGTAATTCCCAAATCATCCCAAAATAATTTAAAACCAAGTCATGACCAACACAATCCATTTAAGAAATGATCCTAGTTCAACACTCCTACTCTGATACTCTTTGTGAATACATGCCCTGGCGTAGCCTTTGGTGTCATTCCACAGAATTAAAGAAACACTTGATCATTCGTACTGGATGTGGTTCATTTCCAGTCGAATTGGACCAATTTCAAAGTTTTCTCTCTGAAAAATGTAGTTAATTTAATCTGATTGTCATAAGGTTCCATGACTTTGTCCACACAGGGCATCTGAACACACAAAATAAATGTTGATGATTTTCATTACATTTTGGGTGTTTTATTTAACTTTGGTGCACCTGTGGTGTTCCCGGTCAAAAATTACCGGTCATTAGAAATGAATGGGTGAGACTACAATTAGTGTATAAAATTGAGTTCAGGCACATGCCCATTCATCAGCTGGACACACTTCCTCTCCCAGACCCCCACATGTATGGGTGTTTAAGCACACACACACACACACACACACACACACACACACACACACACACACACACACACACACACACACACACACACACACACACACACACACACACACACACACACACACACACACACACACACACACACACACACACACACACACACACACACACACACACACACACACACACACCTCACTCCTCTTCTTGGCTTCCATGGCAACCACCACGGGAACCTTTCCCCAATAGAATCTTTCCCCAACGGGAACCATACCTGTTGGCATTCTCACAAACAATTGCAGCATTGTTTCAATAATATCTAGAACTTTTCTCGCAACTCTGGTATATAAAGCTTTTTTGAGGCCTTGATCACAATTCATTCTGTGGCAGCACAATGACCAAACAATATACTGTATGTTAGGCTCTTGAACATATCTTTGATCATGACACTGGTGAGGAGGAGAGAGTCCTTATTACACTTTGACACAAAGTAGTCTGTGATAAATAGCACAATATGTTTCATCTGAGTATTTGTTATAGTCAAAATAATCTATATATTATGCTTTTTTTACAAAAAAAAAAGTTGTATGAGCTCAGGTCAATGAGACCTACAGGCCATAAATAGCAAATAGAAGTTCAAAACTAATAACTTAAGTTGATAAAAAGACCTAACACCACATTAGGTGATAATATACAGTGGGGAGAACAAGTATTTGATACACTGCCGATTTTGCAGGTTTTCCTACTTACAAAGCATGTAGAGGTCTGTCATTTTTATCATAGGTACACTTCAACTGTGAGAGACGGAATCTAAAACAAAAATCCAGAAAATCACATTGTATGATTTTTAAGTAATTAATTTGCATTTTATTGCATGACATAAGTATTTGATCACCTACCAACCAGTAAGAATTCCGGCTCTCACAGACCTGTTAGTTTTTCTTTAAGAAGCCCTCCTGTTCTCCACTCATTACCTGTATTAACTGCACCTGTTTGAACTCGTTACCTGTATAAAAGACACCTGTCCACACACTCAATCAAACAGACTCCAACCTCTCCACAATGGCCAAGACCAGAGAGCTGTGTAAGGACATCAGGGATAAATTGTAGACCTGTACAAGGCTGGGATGGGCTACAGGACAATAGCCAAGCAGCTTGGTGAGAAGGCAACAACTGTTGGCACAATTATTAGAAAATGGAAGAAGTTCAAGATGACGGTCAATCACCCTCGGTCTGGGGCTCCATGCAAGATCTCACCTCGTGGGGCATCAATGATCATGAGGAATGTGAGGGATCAGCCCAGAACTACACGGCAGGACCTGGTCAATGACCTGAAGAGAGCTGGGACCACAGTCTCAAAGAAAACCATTAGTAACACACTACGCCGTCATGGATTAAAATCCTGCAGCGCACGCAAGGTCCCCCTGCTCAAGCCAGCGCATGTCCAGGCCCGTCTGAAGTTTGCCAATGACCATCTGGATGATCCAGAGGAGGAATGGGAGAAGGTCATGTGGTCTGATGAGACAAAAATAGAGCTTTTTGCTCTAAACTCCACTCGCCGTGTTTGGAGGAATAGAAGGATGAGTACAACCCCAAGAACACCATCCCAACCGTGAAGCATGGAGGTGGAAACATCATTCTTTGGGGATGCTTTTCTGCAAAGGGGACAGGACGACTGCACCGTATTGAGGGGAGGATGGATGGGGCCATGTATCGCGAGATCTTGACCAACAACCTCCTTCCCTCAGTAAGAGCATTGAAGATGGGTCGTGGCTGGGTCTTCCAGCATGACAACGACCCGAAACACACAGCCAGGGCAACTAAGGAGTGGCTCCGTAAGAAGCATCTCAAGGTCCTGGAGTGGCCTAGCCAGTCTCCAGACCTGAACCCAATATAAAATCTTTGGAGGGAGCTGAAAGTCCGTATTGCCCAGCGACAGCCCCGAAACCTGAAGGATCTTCAGAAGGTCTGTATGGAGGAGTGGGCCAAAATCCCTGCTGCAGTGTGTGCAAACCTGGTCAAGAACTACAGGAAACGTATGATCTCTGTAATTGCAAACTAAGGTTTCTGTACCAAATATTCAGTTCTGCTTTTCTGATGTATCAAATACTTATGTCATGCAATAAAATGCAAATTAATTACTTAAAAATCATACAATGTGATTTTCTGGATTTTTGTTTTAGATTCCTTCTCTCACAGTTGAAGTGTACCTATGATAAAAATTACAGACCTCTACATGCTTTGTAAGTAGGAAAACCTGCAAAATTGTCAGTGTATCAAATACTTGTTCTCCCCACTGTATGTATTGCTATGGATATGTAATCAGCTATAATGGGGGCGGACATTTTGGACCGGGAACACATAATTAATTAACATGAAATGAACACAACAGGGGGGTTAAGCAATCCCTATCTATTCAACATGAATACAGATATACAGCGCATTCAGAAATTATTCAGACCCCTTCCCTTTCTCCATATTTTGTTACATTACAGCCTCATTCTAAAATTGATTAAATAAAAATAAAAATCATTATCAATCTACACACAATACCCCATAACGACAAAGTTGGCAGCCATTGTTACCATTAATGCTAGTTAGTGCTAGTTTGACCACCAGAGGGAATCTTTGAGAAGCATTTGATAGCCTTCAATAGTGGCTGTACTAGATAATTTAAAACCTTGTTTTGTAAGAACATAGGATATGGGATTGATTTTAAGAAATTTTGCTTAATTAATTTGATTAATATTATGGTGTTTCTATTCCAAGAAAAACTAAACCCTCAGGGTTTCAGTTAGAATGGAACGGAAAATATGGCACTGTACAACGTGACGGTCGGGAGTAGGCTACAGTACTAAGAGCATAAAGTTTCCACACCCTAATTGTAGTCTAATCAATACCCAAACGGAGATTCAGTGAAAATAAAAATCTCATTGATTTATCAAGATCAGTCCCCATGCTTGTCTCAGAGCAGCGCAAAACGGTGCTGAAATAGTTGACCACAGGCTATTGCTTCAAATCCTATTGCTTTTACCTTCAATATGCTTTTTAAATAAATAAGACCAACACCACTTTTAACAGCACATTACTCAACACTAGTGAGACTCATCTCGCCTACGAAAGGCCTACAGTATATTACGTGACTCTCCGCCAATAATTACATTTAGAGGATTGGGGAATTCTAAATGAATATCTAAGGGTCATTTTTTGTTAGGGCAAATCTGATATGTGAGAATGTCTAAGGGGCTTTTATATCATTCTAAATTAATTAATAATAATAATAATCGCTTTGTTAAAAAGAATACACAAAAAAAACTGTAGCCTAATGTATTTATTTTACTTTTATTATAGTATATAGGCCTAAATCAGGGATTGGCAACTCCAGTCCTCAGGGGCCTGATTGGTGTCACACTTTTCCCCCAGCTAACACACTTGACTAATAATCAACTAATCATGATCTTCAGTTTAGAATGAAATTAGTTCAATCAGCTGTGTTTGCTAGGGATGAGAAAAAAGTGTTACACTACTCCGGCCCCCGAGGACTGGAGTTGCCCATCCCTGGCCAAAATCATAATAATATTGCAGGATAATTCAAAATTTTTATGACATGCCTGGTTTATTCCGTCTCCACAACAAATATTAGCCTACCATTTATCTATTGCTTGTTTAATAGCCAAGCGTGCTCGAAAGTAAGTAGGCCGGTAGTGTCACACCCTGATCTGTTTCACCTGTCTTTGTGATTGTCTCCACCCCCCTCAAGGTGTCGCCATCTTCCCCATTATCCCCTGTGTATTTATACCTGTGTTCTCTGTTTGTCTGTTGCCAGATCGTCTTGTTTATGAAGTCAACCAGCATTTTTGTATTCAGCACCTGCTTTTCCCCAGTCTCCCCTTTTCTCGTCCTCCTGGTTTTGAGTCTTGCCTGTCCTGACCCTGTACCCGCCCGCCTGACCACTCTGCCTGCCTGCTGTCCTGTACCTTTGCCCCTTTTGCTGTAATAAACATTGTTACTTCGACACGGTCTGCATCTGGGTCTTATCTTGATTCCTGATAGTACGAACTGGCCATGACTAACCCAGCAGACCCGGGCCAGCTGCGCAATGCCATCTCCACCCAGGGAGCCACCATCGGCATGCACGAGGAATTGCTTCGTGGCCTTGTGGAGGGGGTCCAAACATTGGCTGAACGCCATGATCGGGCATTGGACAGTTTGCTGGAGCAATTCCAAGGATTGTCTGGGAGACAGCCAACCACGGTGGTAATCCCACAGCGACTCAGCTGCTGGCAGCGCCGTCTCATCGGTCACCCCGCCTTCTCAAGAGCCCCGCTTAACACCTCTGGAACGCTTCAATGGAGAGCTGAGCACCTGTCGGGCGTTCCTAGCTCAGTGTGTCCTTGTCTTCGAGCTTCAGCCCTTCTCCTTCCCATCGGATCGCTCCAAGATAGCTTACCTCATCACGCTGATGTCCCAGAGGGCTCTCACCTGGGCTACTGCCATGTGGGAACAACAGCCGGCCATATGCTCTAGTCTGGAGGGGTTCGTGGGAGAAGTGAGGAAGGTCTTTGATGCCCCGTTCTCTGGGCGAGAGGCCTCCCGGAAGCTAAACCAGGTTCGGCAGGACTCCCGCAGTGTAACTGATTATGCGCTGGATTTCCGCATGTTGCCAGTGGAGAGTGCTTGGAATCAAAAGGCACTGTTTGATATGTTCCTGCACCGCGTCTCGGAGGAGGTCAAGGACGAATGTGCAGCCCGGGAGTTACCTACGGAGCTCAATTCCCTCATCGCTTTGAACATAGGTATCGATGGGCAATTACAGGAACGACAGAGGGAGAGGAAATTGGATTTTGCTTTCTGACCTGCCCCGAGGGCTGCTGAAGACGTCCGAGTCACCGCTTCCTGAGCTTATGCCACTAGGCAGAGCTCGGCTGTCGCCAGCGGAACAGCAATACAGGATCGACACGAAGAGTTGTCTGTATTGCGGGACTCTTGGTCATTTTGTGTCCTTTTGTCCTTTAAAGAAACCAGGCTCACTGGTAGGAGCAAGTACTCTGGTGGGCCACATGGAGAACGTTCCTGCTTCCCCTGCTCGCACCCCTTTTCATGCCATTCCGCTGTGGGGAGACCAGTCCAAATCTCTCCGAGTTCTTATTGACTCTGGGGCCGACGAGAGCTTTTGGACACTACCCTGGTGTCCGAGCTGAACATCCCCACTCAGCCCCTTTCCATTCCCATGGACGTTAGGGTGCTGGACAGGCGCTCTATAGGCCGAGTCACCCCCACACCACTCGCATCAAACTACGGGTGTCACGGAACCACAGTGAGGTTATCCATATCCAGTTCCTGCTCATCAAGTCCCCTCTGATTCCCGTGGTATTGGGATTCTCCTGGCTCCAACGACACAATACCCTCATTAACTGGTCTACTGGTGCCATCATGGGCTGGAGCCCGTTCTGCCACGCCCATTGCCCGAAGTCAGCACAACCTGCCTGGGACCTTCCTGGGGGCTCGGAAGGTTCCCTGGACCGCTTCGCCATTCCCGCGGAGTACCAGGACCTCCTGGAGGTGTTCAGCAAGGCACGGGCTACGTCGCTACCGCCGCACTGACCCTATGACTGTGGGATTGACCTTCTCCCTAGCACCACGCCGCCCTGGGGACATCTGTACTCTCTGTCGGGACCGAAGACCAAGGCTATGGATACCGAAATTGGGGACTCCCTAGCTGCTGCATTTATCCGTCCCTCTTCCTCTCCTGCCGGTGCACGGTTCTTCTTCGTGGAGAAAAAGGACAAGACCCTGTGCCCGTGCATTGACTACCAGGGTCTCAATGACATTACGGTTAAGAACCGTTACCCGCTACCACTCATCTCCTCAGCTTTCGAGACGCTTCAGGTGGCCACTGTGTTTTCCAAGCTGGATCTATGGAACGCCTACCACCTGGTGTGGATACGAGAGGGAGACGAGTAGAAGACCCCCTTCAGCACGACCAGTGGCCACTACGAGTATCTGGTCATGTCCTTTGGCCTCACCAACACCCTGCTTTGTTCCAAACTCTGGTGAATGATGTTCTCCGCGACATGTTGAACCGGTTCATCTTCGTCTACGTCGATGACATCCTCGTCTTCTCCCGCTCCCCTCAAGAACACGTGCTCCACGTCTGGCAGGTCCTTCAATGCCTCCTGGAGAATCAGCTGTTTGTGAAGGCGGAGAAGTGCGAGTTCCATTGCTCCACCATGCCCTTTCTGGGTTACATCATCTTGGCTGGGAGTGTCCAGATGGATCCCGGGAAGGTGAGAGCAGTGATGGATTGGCCTCAGCCTACATCCAGAGTGCAGTTGCAACGTTTCCTGGGGTTCACCAACTTCTATCGCTGCTTTATCCGGGGTTACAGCACTCTGACTTCCCCCCTGTCAGCACTCACCTCGCCCAAGGTTCCGTTCATTTGGTCTCCAGTTGCTGACCAGGCGTTCCGGGACCTCAAACATCGCTTCACCACAGTTCCTATCATGGTTCATCCTGATCCATCCTGTCAGTTCATGATAGAGGCCGATGCTTCGAATGTCGGAGTGGGGGCTGTCTTGTCCCAGCGTTCTGCCCTTGACCTCAAGCTACATCCCTGTGCCTTCTTCTCCCATCGCCTCAATGCCACGGAAAGGAACTACGATGTGGGGAATCGTGAGCTTCTCGCGGTGAAGATGGCGTTGGAGGAATGGAGGCACTGGCTGGAGGAGGTGCAATGTCCGTTCATCGTGTGGACTGACCACAAGAACTTGGAGTATCCCCACACTGCCAAGCGCCTCAACTCCAGACAAGCCAGATGGGCCCTGCTGTTCACACGGTTCAACTTCTCCCTCTCATACTGGCCGGGATCCAAGAATGTCAAGCCGGATGCACTGTCCCGCCGCTATAGCCCCACGACTACTACCCAGGAACCCGAAACCATCCCACTTTATGCCTGGCGACGGCACTCAGCTAAGGGAAGCAGGTCCATGAGGCACAGCGTATCCTGGAGTGAGCCCACTTCTCCAGGCTTGCCTGCCACCCGGGCGCCCATCGGACCCTGGCCTTTGTGCGACAGCGCTTTTGGTGGCCTACAATGGTCCTTGACATGTCTGCACTCATCGCCGCTTGCACAGTGTGTGCACAGAACAAGACTCCTCGGCAAGCTCCGGCTGGTCTCCTCCAACCTCTGCCTGTACCCCACCGTCCCTGGTCTCACATCTCCCTAGACTTTGTCACGGGTCTTTCCCCATCTGATGGCAACACTGCCATTCTGACCGTGGTGGATCAGTTTTCCAAAGCCGCCCACTTCATTCCTCTCCCCAAACTACCCTCTGCCAAAGACGGCCCAGCTCATGGTGCAGCACGTCTTCCGGATCCATGGACTGCCCGTGGACATGGTCTCTGACCGAGGTCCTCAGTTCTCGTCCCAGTTCTGGAAGGCGTTCTGCACCCTCATTGGGTCGTCGGCCAGCTTGTCCTCCGGGTTCCACCCCCAGTCCAACGGCCAGTCGGAGCGAGCCAACCAGGACCTTGAGACTACCCTGCGCTGCCTGGTCTCCGCCAACCCCACCACCTGGAGCCAGCAGCTTGTGTGGGTCAAATACGTCCGCAACACCCTTCCCTGCTCTGCCACGGGCCTATTTCCCTTGGAGTGTTGCCTGGGGTATCAGCCCCCGCTCTTCCCTGAGCAGGAAGAGGAGGTCGGCCCAGATGTTTGTCCTCCTCTGTCGTCGTACCTGGAGGAGAGCCCGGTTGGCCATCCTCAAGATCACCTCCAGGTATCGACGACAAGCGGATCGCCATCGGACCCCGGGTACCCGGTATCGTCTCGGGCAGAAGGTATGGCTGTCCACCCGGGATCTGCCCCTCCGGGTGGAGTCTCGCAAGCTCTCCCCCCAGTTTATCGGCCCTTTCCCCATCTCCAAGATCATTAGCCCCTCTGCTGTTCGACTTTTGTTGCCAAGTAGCTTTCGTATTCATCCTACATTCCATGTGTCTAGAATTAAGCTCGTGTCTCACAGCCCTTTGTCTTCTATTTCCAGACCTACCCCTCCTTCCCGTGTCGCCGATGGCCATCCGGCGTACATGGTGAGATGCTTCCTGAGGGTTCGACCACGGGGCAGGGGTTTCCAGTACCTGGTTGACTGGGAGGGTTATGGTCCGAAGGAGAGGTGCTGGGTCCCCACTAGAGACACCCTGGACCCAGCCCTCATCGCCGACTTCCACCGCCGGCCCCCCGGTCAACCAGGTATGCACCCAGGTAGGACGCCAGGTGGGTACCCTGGGCGGGTACTGACACACCCTGATCTGTTTCACCTGTCTTTGTGATTGTCTCAACCCCCCTCCAGGTGTCGCCCATCTTCCCCATTATCCTGTGTTCTCTGTTTGTCTGTTGCCAGTTCGTCTTGTTTGTAAAGTCAAACAGCGTTTTTGTATTCAGTTCCTGCTTTTCCCCAGTCTCTCTTTTCTCGTCCTCCTGGTTTTGGACCCTTGTCTGTCCTGACCCTGTACCCGCCTGCCCGACCAATCTGCCTGCCCCTGACCCTGAGCATGCCTGCCGTCCTGTACCTTTGCCCCATCTCTGGATTATCGACCTCTGCCTGTCCTGACCCTGAGCCGACTTGCCATCCTGTACCTTTTCCCCTGTTGCTGTAATAAACATTGTTACTTTGACACTGTCTGCATCTGGGTCTTACATTGATTCCTGATAGGTAGATAGCCTATTCATAACATTTGACTGTATGCTTATAGACTACACTACAGTATTTCTGTGCAATAAGAGTGCAACATCATAGCCTATTTAAATCAGACCCTATAACAAGGCAGGAGATAGAAACACAATCATCTATTCATAAACAAAATATTGAAAAACAATTTTTTTTCTTCCATGCTGTAGCATTTACTTTTAAATTGTTTGAATAGACAATCAAATTTGCAGAATGTGCTGCCAGTGTTTGACACTCACTAAAGCAATTTTATTGTTGTTGAAAAAGTAACTGCCAAAGATTAAAACATTCTGTGCACCTCTACATACATTTGATTGTTTAGAAAATGGTCATGGCCCAGTTCCAACATCAAATCAAGTCAAATGTTATAGGTCACATACACAATTTTAGCAGATGTTATTGCGGGTGTAGCGAAATGCTTATGTTCTTAGCTCCAACAGTGCAGTAATATCTAACAATTCACAACACACACAAATCTAAAAGTAAAATAATGGAATTAACAAATATATAAATATTAGGATGAGCAATGTCGGAGTGGCATTGACCAAAATACAGTAGAAAAGAATACAGTATATACTGTACAGTACATATGAGATGAGTTTAAACATATATATTTTTTTTTTTTTCACCTTTATTTAACCAGGTAGGCTAGTTGAGAACAAGTTCTCATTTGCAACTGCAACCTGGCCAAGATAAAGCAAAGCAGTGTGACACAAACAACAACACAGAGTTACACATGGAGTAAACAATAAACAAGCCAATAACACAATAAACAAGTCAATGACACAGTAGAAAAAAGAAAGTCTATATACAGTGTGTGCAAAAGGCATGAGGAGGTAGGCAATAAATAGGCCATAGGAGCGAATAATTACAATTTAGCAGACTAACACTGGAGTGATAAATGAGCAGATGATGATGTGCAAGTAGAGATACTGGTGTGCAAAAGAGCAGAAAAGTAAATAAAATAAAAACAGTATGGGGATGAGGTAGGTAGATTGGGTGGGCTATTTACAGATGGACTATGTACAGCTGCAGCGATTGGTTAGCTGCTCAGATAGTTGATGTTTAAAGTTGGTGAAGGAAATAAAAGTCTCCAACTTCAGCGACTTTTGCAAATTGTTCCAGTCACTGGCAGCAGAGAACTAGAAGGAAAGGCGGCCAAATGAGGTGCTGACTTTGGGGATGATCAGTGAGATATACCTGCTGGAACGTGTGCTACGGGTGGGTGTTATTATCGTGACCAGTGAACTGAGATAAGGCGGAGCTTTACCTAGCATAGACTTATAGATGACCTGGAGCCAGTGGGTCGACGAATATGTAGCGAAGGCCAGCCGACTAGAGCATACAGGTCGCAGTGGTGGGTGGTATAAGGTGATTTGGTAACAAAACGGATGGCACTGTGATAGACTGCATCCAGTTTGCTGAGTAGAGTGTTGGAAGCTATTTTGTAGATGACATCGCCGAAGTCGAGGATCGGTAGGATAGTCAGTTTTACTAGGGTAAGTTTGGCGGCGTGAGTGAAGGAGGCTTTGTTGCGAAATAGAAAGCCGATTCTAGATTTGATTTTGGATTGGAGATGTTTAATATGAGTCTGGAAGGGGAGTTTACAGTCTAGCCAGACACCTAGGTATTTATAGTTGTCCACATATTCTAGGTCGGAACCGTCCAGGGTGGTGATGCTAGTCGGGCGAGCGGGTGCGGGCAGCGAACGGTTGAAAAGCATGCATTTCGTTTTACTAGCGTTTAAGAGCAGTTGGAGGCCACGGAAGGAGTGTTGTATGGCATTGAAGCTCGTTTGGAGGTTAGTTAGCACAGTGTCCAAGGAAGGGCCAGAAGTATACAGAATGGTGTCGACTGCGTAGAGGTGGATCAGGGAATCGCCCGCAGCAAGAGCGACATCATTGATATATACAGAAAAAAGCAGTATGTAAACATTATTAAAGTGACTTGTGTTCCATATTAAAGTGACCATTGATTCCATGTTTGTGTATATAGGGCAGCAGCGTCTAAGGCGGAAGGGTTGAGTAACCGGGTAGTAGCCTGCTAATGATGGCTATTTAACAGTCTGATGACCTTGAGATAGAAGCTGTTTTTCAGTCTCTCATCCCAGCTTTGATGCACCTATACTGACCTCGCCTTCTGGATGATAACGGAGTGAACAGGCCGTGGCTCGGGTGGTTTATGTCCTGGATGATCTTTTTGGCCTTCTTGTGACATCGGGTGCTGTAGGTGTCCTGGATGCCAGGCACTGTTCCCCCAGTGATGCGCTGGGCAGACCGCACCACCCTCTGGAGAGCTTTAAGATTGCGGGGCGGTGCAGTTGCCGTACCAGGCAGTGATACAGCCAGACAGGATGCTCTCAACTGTGCATCTATAAAAGTTTATGAGGGTCTTAGGGGCCAAGCCAAATTTCTTCAGCCTTCTTCACCAAACTGTCTGTGTGGGCGGACCATTGCAGATCATCAGTGATGTGTACGCCGAGGAACTTGAAACTTTCCACCTTCTCCATTGCGGTCCCGTCAATGTGGATAGGGGAGTGCTATCTCTGCTTTTTCCTGAAGTCCATGATCAGCTCCTTTATTTTGTTGAGGGAGAGGTTATTTTCCTGGCACCACTCCGCCAGGGCCCTCACCTCCTCCCTGTAGGCTGTCTCGTCATTGTTGGTTATCAGGCCTACTATGGTTGTGTCGTCTGCAAACTTGATGATTGAGTTACAGGCGTGTGTGGCCACGCAGTCATGGGTGAACAAGGAGTACAAGAGGGGGCTGGCACGCATCCTTGTGGGGCCTCTGTGTTGAGGATTGGTGAAGTGGAGGTGTTGTTTCCTACCTTCACCACCTGGGGGCGGCACCACAGGAAGACCAGGACCCAGTTCCGGAGGGTAGGGTTCAGACCCAGGGCCCCGAGCTTGATGATGAGCTTGGAGGGCAATATGGTGTTGAAGGCTGATCTATAGTCAATGAACAGCATTCTTACATAGGTATTCCTCTTGTCCACATGGGATAGGGCAGTGTGCAGTGCAATGGTGTGTCACGCCCTGGCCTTAGTATTCTTTGTTTTCTTTATTATTTTAGTTAGGTCAGGGTGTGACATGGGGAATGTTTGTGTTTTTGTCTAGTCTTGGGTGGTTATATGGTAAAGGGGGTGTTGGGTTTAGTGTATGGGGTTGTGTTTAGTGAATGTGTCTAGGTATGTCTATGGTTGCCTGAGTGGTTCTCAATCAGAGACAGCTGTCTTTCATTTGTCTCTGATTGGGAGCCATATTTAAGGCAGCCATAGGCATTATGCGTTTGTGGGTAATTGTCTATGTCATTGTGTAGTGGTCAGTGTCAGCACCATTTGTTTATATAGCTTCACGGTCGTCAGTTTGTTGTTTTGTTTCGTTCGTTGTTCATCTCTCTAATAAAAGAGAATGTATTTTTCACACGCTGCGTTTTGCTCCTCTCTTCCAAGTCAAGACGATCGTGACATGGTGATTGCATCGTTTGTGGATCGATTGGGGCGGTAAGCAAATTGAAGTGGGTCTAGGGTGTCAGGTAAGGTAGAGGTGATATGATCCTTAACTAGCGTCTAAAGGCACATACACCTCCGCCCTTCTTCTTCCCGGAGAGTTCTTTAATCCTGTCTGTGTGATGTACTGAGAACCCAGCTGGCTGTATGGATGGGGACAGTATATCCGGAGAGAGCCACGATTCTGTGAAACAGAGAATGTTACAGTCCTGGATGTCGCTCTGGAAGGAGATCCTCACCCTGAGCTTGTCTACTTTATTGGCCAGAGACTGAAAATATACTAATATATACCCGGAAGTGGTGGATGGTGTGCCCGCCTCCTGAGTCGGACTAGAAGTCCACTCCGAATACCTCTTCTCCGTCGGCGGCGTCATGGATTAGCCTCTGGGATAAGTTCAATTGTCCTGGGGGATGCGAACAAAGGATCCAATTCGGGAAAGTCGCATCCTTGGTCATAATACTGGTGAGTTACCGTCACTCTGATATCCAAAAGTTATTTCCGGATGTTTGTAATAACACAAAATACTGTAAGAAATAACACACAAAATAACAAAATACTGCAAAGTTTCTTAGGAGCTAGAAGCAGAGCTGCCATGTCTGTCAAATCATATCGCAAATGAGGGCGCCATCTCCAAATCATACAGCAAATGAGGGTGTTTTCGTTACCATGAAAGGTGAACGGAGGGCATTTTCCAGGAAAATATAGTCTGTCTCTGATTTATCAATAAAAACATGCATATTATGTTGCGTGCCACATTTGTATAAATTCCAATAATTTGTTGCGCACAGAAAACCTAGAATCTCCACGCACGTCAGAATTTAGTGAGAAATGTACGCATGGTTAATAAATGAGGCACCAGGTCTGTGACTTTCATTAAATGTAATGTGGATAGTGAATTTTGAATGAAGAACCACTCAGAGGATGAGGATTATTTAAACTTCCTTAAGTCTTTGGCATAAGAGAAAAATGATTTCATACTTGAGGATGAAGACAGAATTAACCAAAAGTGATGACTAAGCAGTAGATTATAGTTGCAGGCAGGGAATAATATGGATAGATTATGATGTTGATGTGTGAGGAGGAAGATGAGAAGGAAGAGTATGGCATCCATTTTTCAGAAGACAGGTATCCATTTTGTGCTTGAACAACATCATTATTGCAACGAAACGGGGTCTGGGTGTAGCTGGTGCAGAGGAGTCAGGCGCAGGACAGCAGAGATGAGTAACAAAAGGAACTTTACTCAAAATATCAAAATACATGAAGTAACACCAAGCCCACAAACATCGGACCGAACTTACAATAAACAAACACGCACAAAAAACATGGGGAAAACAGAGGGTTAAATAATGATCATGTAATTGGGGAATTGAAACCAGGTGTGTAAAACAAAGACAAAACAAATGGAAAATGAAAAGTGGATCGGCGATGGCTAGAAGGCCGGTGACATCGACCGCCGAACGCCGCCCGAACAAGGAGAGGGACTGACTTCGGCGGAAGGGGATATTTTGTGAATTTAAAAAAATGTTCTTACTTCAACCATGATAAGATGAGAAGCATGTGTCACATGATCCCCTCCCTAGTTTTTCCCCATTTGGACACCAGCCCTTTTTGTGTATTTAATATTAATTTAGAGTTTGCAGTGACTTCTACTAGACGAGCTAAATTACTTCTATGCTCGCTTCGAGGCAAGTAGCACTGAAACATGCATGAGCTGTTCTGGACAACTCTGTGATCACGCTCTCCGCAGCCGATGTGAGTAAGACCTTTAAACAGGTCAACATTCACAATGCCGCTGGGCCAGACCGATTACCAGGACGTGTACTCCGAGCATGCACTGACCAACTGGCAAGTGTCTTCACTGACATTTTCAACCTCTCCCTGTCTGAGTCTGAAATAACCAACATGTTTCAAGCAGACCACCATAGTCCCTGTGCCCAAGAACACTAAGGTAACCTGCCTAAATGACTACCGACCCGTAGTACTCACGTCTGTAGCCAGGAAGTGCTTTGAAAGGCTGGTCATGGCTCACATCAACACCATTATCCCAGAAACCCTAGACCCACATCAATTTGCATACCACACCAAAAGATCCACAGAAGATGCAATATCTTTGCTCTCCACACTGCCCTTTCACACATGGACAAAAGGAACACCTATGTGAGAATGCTATTCATTGACTACAGCTCAGCGTTCAACACCATAGTGCCCTCAAAGCTCATCACTAAGATAAGGACCCTGGGACTAAACACCTCCCTCTGCAACTGGATCCTGGACTTCCTGACGGGACGCCCCCAGGTGGTAAGGGTAGGTAACATCACATCTGCCACGCTGATCCTCAACACAGGGGCCCCTCAGGGGTGCATGCTCAGTCCCCTCCTGTACTCCCTATTCACTCATGACTCAACGGCCAGGCACAACTCCCAACACCATCATTAAATTTGCAGATGACACAACAGTGGTAGGCCTGATCACCGACAACGACGAGACAGCCTATATGGAGGAGGTCAGAGACCTGACCGTGTGGTGCAAGGACAACAAGGCCTTGCTATTGTTATTTTACTGCTGCTCTTTAATTATTTGTTAATTTTATTTCTTATTTAAAAAAATATTTTTCTTAAAACTGCATTGTTGGTTAGGGGCTTGTAAGTAAGTATTTCACTGTAAGATCTACACCTGTTGTATTTGGCACGTGTGACAAATACAATTGATTTGATTCTATATATTTTGTGTGCCTTATTCTAATTTTGCATGATTATGATTTGCTGTGTTTCCTAATTGATTGATTGTGGATTCCTCCCACTTTTCTGGTCTCCTTGGAAATGGGAGTTGGCCCAGGTCTGCCACACCTGGGCCTGATTCAGTTAACGAGCTCCATGCTGGTTATAATGGAGCTCCCAACTCACTTCGGGACTGTGAGGCGAGGCGAGGCGAGGCGAGGCGATTGGATTGGTGGAAGTAGTGGTGAAGAATTGACTGAAAAGGAAGAGTGTTGAAAATTGAAAGGGATGATAAGTGTATGTCATACAAGGATTTGTTTTTATCTTGTTGGGGTCCTTGTTTGGATAAGGATCTTTATCTGGGAGATCTGTTCTAGTTTTTGAGAGGGTGAACTGTTTGCTGGGAAAAGTGAAATCAATCAGTGACCAGGTGTGGCTTGTCCTGATTAATTGTGTGTCTGAGGAACAGAGTAAGGGGGCAGTGGACATCACAAGAATTGTCATCTGAAGTATTGTGCCTTGGGCTCCAGAGTAGAGCACCTGTTAAGGGAGTAATCTCTGGGGTGTCGGAAGAAGTTAAGGAAAACCTGGCAATGAGAATCCCAGGTGTGGTTAGTGTCTGCATGGTATGTGGCAAAAAGGAAGAACGTTTCTTATTGTTTAATTGATAGTGAGCACCTCCCTATGCATGTGCAGTTGAAGTCAGAAGTTTACATACACCTTAGCCAAATACATTTAAACTCAGTTATTCACAATTTCTGACATTTAATCCTAGTAAAAATTCCCTGTCTTAGGTCAGTTAGGATCACCACTTTATTTTAAGAATGTGAAATGTCATAATAGTACAGAGAATTATTTATTTCAGCTTTTATTTCTTTCATCACATTCCCAGTGGGTCAGACGTTTACATACTCAATTAGTATTTGGTAGCATTGCCTTTGAATTGTTTAACTTGGGTCAAACGTTTTGGGTAGCCTTCCGCAAGCGTTCCACAATAAGTTCGGTGAATTTTGGCCCATTCCTCCTGACAGAGCTGGTGTAACTGAATCAGGTTTTTGTAGGCCTCCTTGCTCACACACGCTTTTTCAGATCTGCCCACAAATTTTCTATAGGATTGAGGTCAGCGCTTTGATGGCCACTCCAATACCTTGCCTTTGTCCTTAAGCCATTTTGCCACAACTTTGGACGTATGCTTGGGGTCATTGTCGATTCGGAAGACCCATTTGTGACCAAGCTTTAACTTCCTGACTGATGTCTTGATGTTGCTTCAATATATCCACACACATCTATTTTGTGACGTGCACCAGTCCCTCCTGCAGCAAAGTACCCCCACAACATGATAATGCCACCCCCGTGCTTCACGGTTGGGATGGTGTTCTTTGGCTTGCAAGATCCCCCTTTTTCCTCCAAACATAACGATGGTCATTATGGCCAAACAGTTCTATTTTTGTTTCATCAGACCAGAGGACATTTCTCCAAAAAGTACGATCTTTGTCCCCATGTGCAGTTGCAAACCGTAGTCTGGCTTTTTAATGGTGGTTTTGGAGCAGTGGCTTCTTCCTTGCTGAGGAGCCTTTCAGGTTATGTCGATATAGGACTCATTTTACTTTGGAAATAGATACTTTTGTACCTGTTTCCTCAAGCATCTTCACAAGGTCCTTTGCTGTTGTTCTGGGATTGATTTGCACTTTTCACACCAAAGTACGTTCATCTCTAGGAGACAGAAAGCATCTCCTTCCTGAGCGGTATGACTGCTGCGTGGTTGCATGGTGTTTATACCTGCGTACTATTGTTTGTACAGATGAACGTGGTACCTTCAGGCTTGTGGAAATTGCTCCCAAGGATGAACCAGACTTGTGGAGGTCTACAATGTTTTTTCTGAGGTCTTGGCTGATTTCTTTCGATTTTTTTCTCATGATGTCATGATGATTTGGCCATGTTTCAAGTGTGCGCAGACAGGTGGAATGTGTGTGTATATATGGAGGGTTGGAATGAGAGAACGGCTGTGTTGCAATTGTGGTGTGGCTCATGACCCGTAGTTCTTGGAGTGCCCTGGAAGTGTGGAGGTGGCTGAAGTTAGGGCAGTCCTTTGGGTCTCTTATGTGGAGGCAATCAAAATAATTAAGAGAGGTGACACTACTGTTGAAGAGATGGTTGTGAATGCACCACCGCCTGTAGTGAATATTTCTCAACCAAGAGAACCAGATATGCTGTATGTAAAGAAAGTGGATTTTGTGATGTTCATTGCAAATGTGCTTAACTGCAAGAAAGGAAGTCAAAGAAATTGGACGCTGTGGCAGAAAAGTATCTGGGCTTTCAGGAATTCACGGCAGAAGATTTGCAAGGTTTATTGGAGGCAGAGGCTCCTGACCCTGTGTAGGGATCAGACATGGATTATAGACTATTTTGTTGTTTTGGGGAATATCTACTTTTTTCATTTTTTTCACTGGAAAGCTTTTTCACACCATCCAGTAGGTGACGGCATGCATCATAATAGGATGTAGTCCACTGTAAAACCCCACAGAAGAAGACTTCTGGCGCTGGAGGAAAACGATTGCTGTCGCCACTACCGGCGTCAAGACCTCGTCACACCCAGCCGCTGATTACCTTGCAGCCAGAGTTGGACCAAACGTGTGAATATGGTCGAATACGTTTGTTCAGAATGGCTCCCTGCTCATGTATGTTTTCCTCTCCCCCTTTGTCGCCTGCATGGGACCGGACCACGGACTGGGTGCCACAGACACTTAATGAAAATGGACGCTGAGGAACAACTGGAAACGGACTACTAATGGCAAATGCTGGACGAGCAACCAACGGGTGGCGGCGGGCATTTTAACGTCCCTCCAACAGCATGAACATTATTCTCTGGGACCAAGTTTGCGTGTAAATGGTGTTCTTTGAATATGACAAACCCAATCATTTCTGAATAAAGATTTTTAAACCTTTACAACCTTGTCTGTGTGGTGGCCTGGGATCTAGAAACCTGTTTTTGACATACAGTAGTATGTACTATCCCAAAAAATAGCCTCATCTGTCTCCAACTAGCTTTTTTTAAGTACTTCATTATTTAGTTTCGACTAGCTTTTATGTATGCTGTTGCCTCGTAAAATGAGAAGGATATGAAGTGGGAGAAAAATAAACAGCCCTCTCCCTAGACTTTGGTATAAATCATTTGTGCCTATACTGCTTATTCTTTAGCGGTGTAATAAGTAGGCTCCTTGTCAGGAAGCTCTTGTGTCGATCTGTTGCTTTAAATTACGTTGAATGGGTTTCTGAACAACCGCCAGGTGTTACTACAGTAAACTACTATAGAGAATAGATTGTTTAGTGGTGACTATTTATATACTGATTCTCATCTGTCACAAGACTGTAGATGGCATATCAGTGTGATGGACGTTGCTGTTTTTTAAAATTAAATATGAAAAAGTTTAACGTTTTCAGACATTTTCCTCTTGAGCTCAACCACTGGCATTTCTAACTCTGTTTTGGAGCGCTTGTCTCTGTCACAATTACAACAGCAGCCCTTGGACTGTGGAGGTTATAGTCAACTTCTCTTTACGTAATAGATATTGGTTGTACAGCCAGACTGAAATGGAGGGACTAGCTGAACCTTTCTGTTTTCTGTAGCAAAACAACACTGCTATGGTGTCCCCAATGAATGGTGTTCTCTTTTTCTCTAGATGTAATCTACAATGCCACCTTTTCTTTATTGGATTCATCTCACATGGCAGTATTTAGATATTGAGGTCCTATGAAGCTTTCAGGGCAGGGTGAACACAGAATCTACAGAGGGAACTATTGTAAACTCACGTCCTCACTGTCAACTGCTTTATTTTCAGCAAACTTAACGTGTAAATATTTGTATGAACATAAGATTCAACAACAGACATAAACTAAACAAGTTCCACAGACGTGATTAACAGAAATTGAATAATGTGTCCCTGAACAAAGGGGGGGGGGGGTCAAAATCAAAAGTAACAGTCAGTATCTGGTGTGGCCACCAGCTGCATTAAGTACTGCAGTGCATCTCCTCCTCATGGACTGCACCAGATTTGCCAGTTCTTGCTGTGAGATGTTACCTGACTCTTCCACCAAGGCACCTGCAAGTTCCCAGACATTTCTGGGGGGAATGGCCCTAGCCCTCACCCTCCAATCCAACAGGTCCCAGACGTGCTCAATGGTATTGAGATCCGGGCTCTTCGCTGGCCATGGCCACTGACATTCCTGTCTTGCAGGAAATCACGCACAGAACGAGCAGTATGGCTGGTGGCATTGTCATGCTGGAGGGTCATGTCAGGATGAGCCTGCAGGAAGGGCATCACCTGAGAGAGGAGGATGTCTTCCCTTAATGCACAGCGTTGAGATTGCCTGCAATGACAACAAGCTCAGTCCAATGATGCTGTGACACACCGCCCCAGACCATGACGGACCCTCCACCTCCAAATCAATCCCGCTCCAGAGTACAGGCCTCGGTGTAACGCTCATTCCTTCGACGATAACCGCGAATCCGACCATCACCCCCGGTGAGACAAAACCGCGACTCGTCAGTGAAGAGCACTTTTCGCCAGTCCTGTCTGGTCCAGCGACGGTGGGTTTGTGCCCATAGGCGACGTTGTTGCCGGTGATGTCTGGTGAGGACCTGCCTTACAACAGGCCTACAAGCCCTCAGTCCAGCCTCTCTCAGCCTATTGTGGACAGTCTGAGCACTGACAGAGGGATTGTGCGTTCCTGGTGTAACTCGGGCAGTTGTTGCCATCCTGTACCTGTCCCGCAGGTGTGATGTTCGGATGTACCGATCCTGTGCAGGTGTTGTTACACGTGGTCTGCCACTGCGAGGATGATCAGCTGTCCGTCCTGTCTCCCTGTAGCGCTGTCTTAGTCTCACAGTACGAACATTGCAATTTATTGCCCTGGCTACATCTGCAGTTCTCATGCCTCCTTGCAGCATGCCTAAGGCACGCTCACGCAGATGAGCAGGGACCCTGGGCATCTTTCTTTTGGTGTTTTTCAGAGTCAGTAGAAAGGCTTCTTTAGTGTCCTAAGTTTTCATAACTGTGACCTTAATTGCCTACCGTCTGTAAGCTGTTAGTGTCTTAACGACCGTTCCACAGGTGCATGTTCATTAATTGTTTATGGTTCATTGAACAAGCATGGGAAACTGTGTTTAAACCCTTTACAGTGAAGATCTGTGAAGTTATTTGGCTTTTTACGAATTATCTTTGAAAGACAGGGTCCTGAAAAAGGGACGTTTCTTTTTTTGCTGAGTTTATGTACCAACTTCATGCAGTGACACAACCGACTGAAACATACACACAATAGGCCGCTCCTTTTTTCTCTCCATGTCTACTAAAAGCTAGCCCAATAGAGAATCTCTCCCTCCCTCCCTCCCCTCTTTCTCGCTATCACCCTATCATCAAAGAATATTCCCACTGGTGGTGGTGTGGGTGGAGATAAGATTGTCTTCAAGCCCCTTCTGTCTTACATGCACCCTATATCTGTATGCATGGGGGAGGCGGAGGAGGCCTGCTCCACTTTTATTTTGATTTAAAGGGGTGGTGGAGAGCATCATCACGGAATCTCTTCATCTTCTTGGCTTTATTACACCACATTTGTTTTCATTTTACTTCCAAGGCTTGGGCTGAATACATTCGAGATTTCCCAAGGGATCTTGGGATCCTCGCCTATATAGAAGATTATGTGAAGGATTTCTAAAAAGCATTGTTATCATCACCGTTATTATCAGTATTACTTTTGAATATTTATTATCATTAGTAGTAGTGGTTGAAGTTATTGTAGTTGTAGTAATATTGTAGTACAAAAAACTGTAAGCCTACAGTAACTAATCTGTTACATTACCAGCTAAAATGTTGTAATCAAATTACAGATGCTTTTGAAAAACTGGTTGATTACTTCTAGGATTACTTTTAAATTCAGAAAGGATGTTTGCGAGAGAGAGAAAAATGGACACCTTTCAGTTCTCTCAATGACATTCAAACCAGCATTGACAAAAGTTTAAGTTTGTTCTGCCTGAGTGAGTTTGACAACAAGTCAGAGACCACTATGATGACACACCAAATGCATTTGATGTATCACGGGAAAAGAGCAGGAATAGGCTTTTGTAGGCTACAGTCCAATGGTGCGACTGCTGTCGGCATCCAAAGATTATCCAACATGAATAAATGCTTAGAGCTAAGGACGACAGCAGTGGTGTAGCCTACATGTGATACAAATAACTTACTATTGATATCTACATAGCGCATTGATGTGAATCGCACTGCTGCTATTTCATTTAGCTATTAGGGCCTTCACTGGCGTACTACCAGTGCCAGATTTAGGTATAGGCAACATGGGCAGCCGCCCAGGGCGGCATCTTGCCGTGGGTGGCACAGTCTATCAAATTGTGCACCTCTAACTTTGTACAGTAATAATGCAATTAGTAAAATCAGTCACACTACGAAATGCTACCAAATTAACCACAATTCATTCATAATACTGTGAATATGTAGTTTCACAGACATATTGTTGCATTTTTTTCTGTTTGTGCGAAATCATTAAGAATAATTTAAAACCAGTCTGCACATTACCAAGGTGAATTGGTTTAGTCTTGACTCTTGGTTGACCGTGTTGGGGGGGATGGGTAATGTATTGATGCTTGAGTGCCAAATCAACACAAATTTGTTTCTATTTGTCTAAGTTACTTTATTTTTTATTTTCGTATATATTGTTATATTTGTATAGTTTAAATGTTATGATTTTTTTTAAATGTTGTTCCAAATGTCTGAATAGATATTACAGTTAGTGCAGAATGGTTCTTTATATTTTTTGGGTCGAAGGGGGGCGCTGAAGTGGGGGTTCACCCAGGGAACCATACAAGCTAGAACCCCCACTTCGTACCACACACCACCACAGCCCGCAGTCCCCACCAGATAGCATACAAACACAGACCTTGGGGTACACCACTGTGCTCCTTACAAATGGATTGTGGTTGTTGTGGATGCCTGTTCACAAATGTATATGTGCATTTGAACCCAATAATGGTTCAATTTAACAAGTTTAAGCCGCCATTGTTTTTGTCGACAGCCAATGAAAATTGTGCTCTTGCAACAGCTACATACTGCTGATCCCAGCCTGTGGAATAAGAGTTTGAGGCAGTGCCTCCCTTCTAAACTCCTCCGTGGTATTGTGCTCAATACTGTCAAAAACTTGTTGAATTTAAGAAGAACACAAGTGGAGCTTTTATTGTACATCTAACTCGTGCTGATTAAGTCCATAGGCCTAATGGACACATGCTCCTCAAACCTTTTCCCCATGCAAATAGCACTTTTTGGTAGTGCTCAAAGCATGCCATTCCATGAGAGCAGCTTTTGTTTTTCAATTTAAAGCAATGAGCCCAATCAGTTCTCCATGACAACAAAATCATAAACAACAGAGTAGGCTAATAAATCCTTAGTTTTTGGATTATGCTCAGGTAAAACAATTTGACTAATCTATATTTCCATATTTCCAAGTATTCTTGAAGATCAAGAGGTATTAAATTAATTGGAACGATTGGAAATCTGACATACATATTGTTATCTGTAGTTAAAAGCAATGGGTTAGAAGAAGCCTACATAACCAACCCATGAACTAAAATGCAACATCTATTTATGGCCAGCTATTTAAACTCTAACATTGATTTATCCAGCAATAGATGTTGTTCAATTGGTAATATTCATTTTTTGTCTTCTTCTAATACCTCTTAAAACCTCTAACGAGTCACAAACCCGGATCCGGGATCCCCCCATCAAAAAAGCAGACTAGCATAGCCTAGCCTAAAGCTACAGGGATATCATATAATCAAATGTTCATGAAATCACAAGTCCAAGACACCAGATGAAAGATACAGATCTTGTGAATCCAGCCATCATTTCCCGATTTTTTAAATGTTTTACAGGGAAGACACAATATGTATTTCTATTAGCTAACCACCATAGCAAAAGACACAACTTTTTTTTCTCCACCATTTTTTTTCCTGCATAGGTAGCCATCACTAATTCGACCAAATAAAGATATAAATAGCCACTAACCAAGAAAAGACTTCATCAAATGACAGTCTGATAACATATTTATTGTATAGCATATGTTTTGTTAGAAAAATGTGCATATTTCAGGTATAAATCACAGTTCTACATTGCAGCTGCAATCTGAAATAGCGTCGATGCAGGCAGAATAATTACAGAGACCAACGTCAAATACCTAATTACTCATCATAAAACATTTCTGAAAAATACACAGCGTACAGCAAATGAAAGCCCAACATCTTGTGAATCCAGCCAATATGTCAGATTTTTTAAGTGTTTTACAGCGAAAACACAATATAGCATTATATTAGCTTACCACAATAGCCAGAAACACAACCGCATTTACCAGCAGCAAATGTTAGCGATCGTAACAATCCAGCAAAAGATATATAATTTGACTAACCTTGATAAACTTCATCAGATGACAGTCCTGTAACATCATATTACACAATGCATATAGGTTTTGTTCGAAAATGTGCATATTTAGCAGCACAAATCGTGGTTATACAATGTGATCAGTAGCAACATTTCATGCATTATGGCCGGCGCCATCTTGTAAAGGCACCTAAACTAATCGATAAATAAACGTAAACTTGACAAAAAAATACAGGTTGGACAGCAAATAAAAGATGCATTAGTTATTAATGCAACCGCTGTGTTAGATTTTTAAAATTAACGTTACTAGACATACAGTGTGCGTTACAGCCAGACTAGTGCCGCAATTAATGGCGGACAAATCCTTTTACATTTTTCCACATAAATACGGAATAACATCATAAATAGCTCTTACTTTTGGACGAGCTTCCATCAGAATCTTGGGCAAGTTGTCCTTTGTCCAAAATAATCGTTGCTCGGTTGTAAAACGTCCTCTTCCTCTTCCTCTTGGAACTAGCAGCTAACAATAGCTATGTGGCGCAGACATGCCCAAATCTTCAAAACGCAATACTAAGGAAATTACGAAAATCGCAATATACTCGCATAAACTGATATAACTCGGTTTAAAATAACTTCGTTATGATGTTTCTAACACCTATATCGAATTAAATTACAGACGGATATATCTAAGGCCGATAACTGAGCGTTTCAAAATGCCATCCTGAGGTCTTGCTTTGCGTCATGACGAACGTCGAAAAGAGAGCTCCCTCCATTCCATGGGGCTTTATAAGGTCTGAGATCTGCCTAGAAACTCCATTCCAATTCTCATTGGTTACTGACATCCAGGGGAAGGCGCGTGCAGTTCATGTCGACCCATAGGATACATACAGAGCTTTAAACTGATCTGAGAACAGAGCCTCGTTTTCAGACCTTCGCAGTTCCTGTCATGAATTTCGCTGCAGAATGAGTTCTGTTTCACCCACAGACATAATTCAAACGGTTTTAGAAACTAGAGATTGTTTTCTATCCAATACTAATAATAATATGCATATTGTACGAGCAAGAATTGAGTACGAGGCAGTTTAATTTGGGAACGATAAATGTCGAAGTTGAAACAGCACCCCCTATAGTGACAAGAAGCTAAGGGGAAAGTAATCAGATTACGTTACTGAGTTTGGGGTAATCCAAAAGTTACTGATTAACATTTGACAGGTAATTAGTAACTGTAACGGATTACATTTAGAAAATAACATACCCAACCCTGGTAGTGATCATCGTCGTTCTAGTAGTAGAAGAAAACCGGCAGTCATAGAACTACTAGTAGTAGTTGTCATAGTATTACACTATAACTTTACACAATACATAGTTGCAGTGGCAGAAGGGGCTAGAACAGTATAACTAGTCATTGCATTAAAGACACCTGCTCTTTCCATGACATAGACTGACCAGGTGAAAGTTATGATCCCTTATTGATGTCACTTGTTCAATCCACTTCAATCAGTGTAGATGAAGGGGAGGAGACAGGTTAAAGAAGGATTGTTAAGCCTTGAGGCAATTGAGACATGGATTGTGTATGTGTGTCATTCAGAGCGTGAATGGGCAAGACAAAACATTTAAGTGCCTTTAAACCAGGTATGGTAATAGTTGTCAGGTGCACCGGTTTGTGTCCAGAACTGCAACGCTGCTGGGTTTTTCACGCTCAACAGTCAGTTTCCTGTGTGTATCAAGCATGGTCCACCACCCAAAGGACATCCAGCCAACTTGACACAACTGTGGGAAGCATTGGAGTCAACATGGGCCAGCATCCCTGTGGAACGCTTTCGACACCTTGTAGAGTCCATGTCCCGACGAACTAAGGTTGTTCTGAGGGCAAAACGGGAGGGGGGAGGGGGGGTCCTAATGTTTGGTATACTATTTATACAGTGTGGCAGCCCAGGGGAGTCAGAGGTGAAACTCACAATAAAATAAGACAACAGGAGACTGTTTTGCAGTGCTCAAACCAAAGTTGTTATTTAATAAAGGTTGGGGAGAACGGAGTGGGGAGAAATACAATTGAAAGGCCTCTCAGGTAACTCATTCTATTATTGCATACAGGCCCTGCCACTTGAACAGGAATTTGCAGTCAGAGGTGGAGATGAGTACTAAGACCAGTTCTCCAGGAGATGGGCCCTCCTGTTGTAGACCCGGGCTTGGGCCTGCTGAGCCTGGAGCATGTTTTCCCACATCAGAGGCAAGACTCTCGTCATACAGTGGCGCATCTCTTTCACGCATTCAATAACTGACTGGTTAAGGGAGAGTTGTTGCTCCCAGGCATACTTTGCCAGATCCAGCATTCCCCGGGGCCATCTGCTGTACAGGAGTTTGAAGGGTGAGAATCCTGTGGATGCCTGTGGCACCTCTCTCATGGAGGACAGAACAAAGGATATTAGCTTAGTCCCAATTTATTCCTCCTGCGTCAATGGCTCTCCTTAACATTTGATTCAGGGTTTTGTTAAATAATTCCACAAGCCCATCGGTTTGGGGATGGTACACAGAAGTACGTATTTGGCTCACCTTTAACATCCTGCACATTTCTTTCATTATCCGACATGAATCACGATACTTGATTGGTCAGGACTTCTTCTGCAATCCCAACCCGACTGAAGAGAAGGAACAGGCGCTGGTGGCACATAGTGAGATGGCCTCAGAGTAGCAGGTGCCAAAGTCCATGATTACCAAGATGTACCTATGTCCTCGATTGGACTTGGGCAGAGGTCCCTCTATGGCTACCCTCTGAAAAGGGGTATTGATTATTGGTAAAGGGATCAACGGATTTTGATAGGTTACCTTTGGGGCTGTTTTCTGGAATTCCTCTCACTGCCGGCAGTAATCCTGGACAGCCATCTTCATTTCGGGCCAGTAGAACCGAGCCAGGATCCGATCATAGGTTTTCCCCAATCCTAGGTGTGCTCCAAGCAAATGTGAGTGTGGAGATGTAACATTTGGGCACTAGGAGTTGTTCCACCAGGAGTTGTCTCCCACTTTCACAACCCGATAAAATTGATTATTTTTTACCGCAAAATGTGGAAAGGAACGATCACTCACCCCCTCTATTGGTTTTCCACCGACAGCTCCCACACTCGTCCTCGCCTGTTCCAGTTTGGGGTACGGTGAGTTGGGCAGTGCCAAACTGTCCCGGGGAGGTTCCCTTTCCCTCCTCCGCAAAGGGAAACTCTGAAAAAAATTGCAGGGGTGTTCTCCTCCCTGGGGTTCTCTTCATCTCTGTCGGTGCCAGGGGGAGCCGTGGGGGGATCAGCTGGGGCCTCCACGGAGTCTGAGGAGGTGGGCGGGGAAGCGACGGCACACGCTGGTATGACACTTCTACGTCGGGGAACCGTTCTCCTTTGCCCAAAGCTGTTCTCCTAGGGGCTGTGGCCCCTCTGCTCCAGAATCTCTGGAAAATGTGGATTGTGTAAATTATGTATCTATATATGTGGTGCGTATATCCTGTTTATTGTCTTTATATTCTGTTTATTGTGGCACCACCATTTCACAGAGTCAAATTCCTGTACATGCGAATAAAGGTGATTCTGATTCTTAGTGTTTGTACGACAATTGAAATGCACTATTCAAGTTTTTTTTCACTGACAAAGGGCCTTACTAGCCATATAACAGGAACAGAGTAATAACAAACAAACACGGTATAAGGCTGCTTTTATCCCTCAATAAGCTCAATTTCTCACATCACAGCAATGGGAACCATGTTTCCACCACAACCAATCACAGCCAATCACAGCCAATCCCTTACACCTCCTGCATGCCCTGTATCCCTGAATTCCCAATTCCTGGAGATTGATATGACAAGCCCTTTACCCTTCAAGTGCCTAACAGTTGTTTGAAGATGCCTCAGGGCCTCAGGGCAATCTAGGCTCCAAATCTGATTCCCTCTCTGCAAGATGACTGGAATGAGAAGAACATTAGAGTGCAGATAATATGGCAATTGGATTTAGCATGGGGGTCAAATCCAGGGCATGTACAGTGCTATAATGTACATAACAGAATATTGCAGTGTGTGTGTGTGTGTGTGTGTGTGTGTGTGTGTGTGTGTGTGTGTGTGTGTGTGTGTGTGTGTGTGTGTGTGTGTGTGTGTGTGTGTGTGTGTGTGTGTGTGTGTGTGTGTGTGTGTGTGTGTGGTCAGGGGGGGGCAGGTGCATTCTCAAGAGTCAGAGGTCAAATTAGACTTGTTTTGGATCTGTCGAAAGACAATGGATCCACAAAGCATTCAACAACAATGGTTGGTTATTACAAGAAGAATATTACATGCAGTGAGGGGAGTATTGGTCTAAGTTGAGTTTACTGAATGGTACCATACTCGTCTTCAACCATATACAGTAGTTGCATTGATATCATTCACATAAATTGACATTTCAATCTATACTTGTTATTAATTGCTTCACCTTTCCCTTTTCATTTTTTACAATTCACTACTGGGTCTTTCTATTAACTAGGATGTCAGAGAGGATTTCCCATGCTGGACAACTTGTTACAGCTGTTTATAAGTCATATATAATAATCTGCAATTTTTTTAATGTCATTACATTATATTGTAAGTGGGGATCATAGCTATATTCAATAAAATTCACTAGTTGATTTAAACCATATGTTTAACTTTATCATGTTTGGTGTCTTGACGGATTTGTCCAAAATCAAGTGACATAAAACATTACTTTTCTATCCTGGCATTTATGGCAGTGTAAGTTGCCGGTATATCATATATTAACTATTAATCAGTTAAATTAGACATTGAAATTCAACCCTGAAGAATCCTGGATCTAGCTGTTGGACAATGTTTTGTGTAGATTTGTGCGCCAGAAATGCAGTGTAACTATGTAACATTTCTTGTCTCCTTATGTTAGGTGGTAAAAACTGTTTTCATGGCGCACAAATCCAAAATCATGTATGCAATTGTTGCAAAATCGAATGCTTCCCACCAAAGAGTCACCGTACCTTGATACTTAAAACCTAAATCGATACTGTCATTAACGTGGTTCTTCAATAATTATGCATAATACTTGTTGGATGTGCATTTGGTTCCCAGCTGATTAGTTACACTGTGATATTTTCACACATCATCATCTGATCCAAGAAGACATTTTTAAACTGGTGAAGACAGTTGTGCCTGAATCCAAGTTGGATCTAATATCCCTTGCAAATTTATGTTGATAATGTGTTGTAGAGCAGGGACACCGAGTCTACTGCGCACAATTGTATAGACTCGCAATGTTATTCTTGCTAATTATTGTCACGCCCTGACCGTAGAGATCCTTTTTATGTCTCTATTTTGGTTGGTCAGGGCGTGAGTTTGGGTGGGCATTCTATGTCTGGTGTTCTATGTTGTCCTTGTTTTGTATTTCTATGTGTTTGGCCTGGTATGGTTCTCAATCAGAGGCAGCTGTCTATCGTTGTCTCTGATTGATAATCATACTTAGGTAGCCTGTTCCCACCTGTGTTTGTGGGTGGTTGTTTTCTGTTTTGTGTGTTCACCTTACAGGACTGTTCGTTTATCGTTTTTGTTGTTTTGTCAAGTGTTTCATATTTTAATTAAAATAATGAACACTTACCACGCTGCACCTTGGTCCTCCTCTCCTTCTCCAGACGATGATCGTGACAATTATTCTGGATATAATGACAACAAATTACATAGCCTACTGGGCTTATTCATGATAAGAACTGATAATGAAATAACATGACAAATACGTTTTACTTTCCATGTTACACCTGAAATTTTAAACAATAGAAAGGGCTTAAGTAGCCTACTTGAATTTGGAACTCAGAAATTAAAGTACTGGAATAGGCATACCTTGAAAATCTGACATTTCCTCAATTTGTAGCCAATTGATAAGCTCTCCTGCTCCCTTGTAATTATCTGGGATTTCTTTTTTTATCAGTTTTTGAGAAATGTGGCTATTTTTGTTTGTTTCCCGCAGCTTCAATAGAAGGGTGTTGCGCTACTCTGTTATGGTAAAACCATGTGTGATTATTATGGTGAGATTAATGATACCGTTATTCATGGCTTTATGACTGTTTCAGCCACATAGGCCACAGAAAAATCGCCATGCATCCAATCTATTTAGTCAGACAATGTCCACATTATTCTCACATATTTTAGAATGTAATAATCATTTGAATTTCAATGCATTGGCAAGGCCTAAAAATGCATTATTCTTAAAGTGGTAATGGCCTTCCTTTCTGAAACTTTTGCCATGCTTTTTTTTGGTGGGGGGGGTTCTATATTAGGCCTTATATGTACAATTGAGGTCCTCAAAAATTACATTTAAGTGCTTGCATTTGATTTGCCAATGTCTGTATGAACCCTGCTTAAAGGATGAATAGTCCTAGTCCTATGTTGTTGTATAGGAGGAGTTATGGGTCAATTTGCATATATTCACTTTTTTTTCCTGTAAGTACACATGTGGAACTGCATGAAAATCCTTTTTATTTTTGTTTAAAACCAGTCTGAAATTTTGAAATGTCTATCCCATTGTTGATCCCACAGATTGCCCCCATTATTTAGCCTATAGAAAGACCTTAAAGTACACATAAAAATGCCATACTTACAGTCCTATAATTTCCACACTCACATACAGTATATTCAACATCCAAAATGACAAGTGAAAATGATATTATGTCAAGGACATGCAGCGAAGCTGTGTTACATGCATGCGTTGCAGAAGGCATTCTGCTATCCCATGATTGAATTCCCAAGGACAGAGAAAAGAGGTGGTGGTGGTGGTGTGGTGTTGTTTGGTGGGGGAGGCTAGCTAGGTGTCGGGGTAAAGGCAACTCACACGAGTTGCAAATATCAATGAGGGGAAGACAATTGTGCATCGGGAGAGTCTGAAATATAATGTAAAAGTGGTGCCCTGAGTTGTATTCATTAGACACCAAACAGAAGAAAACAGACTTAAACAGAGAGGGACTACTTGGACTTGTCCAAAGAGAAACGGAAATATATGTTTTCCGTTGCAAGACGTTTAAAACGTTTTCGTTGCATGCGCTGATGAATACCAATCAGACAAACAAGATGGAGGAAATTGGCAATACCGTATGAAAGTCCTGGCCTACTTCCTGGTTCAAGTCCCGTACTGTTTTCTAATAGGTCATTTAAGATATAGCCTACGTAAAATGATATTCGTATTTGTGGATTAACTGACCTTCACTCAAAACTAAGATTTTTGATGAAAGAAATAAATGCAATCGAAAACCTTCATGGAAGGCATCAGGTTTAAATGAATTAATCCACAAATAAGAATATACAATTTTGCATATCTTAAATTACCACATTTTCATGAATTTGATATTAGCTTGAAGTCCATTCAAAAACAGTACAGGACTTGAACCAGGAAGTAGGCAGACTTTCTTAGCATATACCGAAAGCCAATGTGTATGGCAGATACTGTAGTCTACATGCAAAATAAAATATGTGCTGTGGTATGTGACTGAGAAGATGATGCTCTTACATAAGGCACTACAAGAGCTAGTCTTGAACAGACTACAGCCACATTTCCATTGGTTACTGACTGTGCACTCTATAAATGCAGTCCTGCACTTTCTTGGCCTTGTAAATTGCATGGCCTTTCCTTTCTTGGAGATAAATTACTCCTCACTGCACCCTGTATAATAACACTGTGTGAGGGATCTGGGGATAGCTGTCAATCAAAATGAACACAGAGAGCTGCTTTCATTGAGACAGACAGATTGCAGCAACTGGCAGGCTTATACAGCCTTATGGGTTGACATATTGCATGTTAATGATATTTTAGTCATTTCTAATATGTTTTTTTCCTACACTGACTAAAGCTGTAAGATTTCAGAATAAGCCTTTATTTGCTACAGTAAAACCTGTGGAAGAGGTAAAAAGCAATCAGCGCTGTGGCTCCATCTTCAAGCAAAGACAACCATCTACAGGAAAACTGTGGTACTGCAGTGGAATCAAAACATTGGCTCTTTCTCAAGGTTCTTCGATTCCTTGCATCTTCTCTCCTTGCTTCTTTCTTAAAATGCATTGGAGAAGAAGGTCCAAGGGGAGGGACCTTAGACGTTCTCCTCCAATATGGTTGAGAAAGAGTTGAGGAGAGGAGGCGAGGAAAGGACGCAAGGAATCACGGAAAGATTAATTGAGTTAGAGCCAGTTATCAAGTGCACTCATGCATGTTTATGAAAATGGAGATGCCATTGTTGATACAAGCCATGAAAAGAATCAGCATTGACTGACTGTACTGGCTCTAGTTATTGTTCATATTCATGCCATTGAAATCAAGTGTCAATACATGTAGCCCTACTCTCCAGAACAGAACCACACACATACAATTTCCTTGCAATTAGCTTACAATTAGCAATAAAAAATACCTTGCACATTTTCACTGTCATTTTCATGACTTGGCTAATAATTGACCAGATGTAATGTGTCATTGTGTACTTAATATCTCTAGTGGCAGCTTTTGCTGTAATAGAACAATGTTGTGCTAACATAGGGTTTCTCTGCTTCTGGTGTGACAGGCAGACACCACTTTAAATCAAGATCAAGGGTCTGAATCAGAGAGACAGGGCAATCTCAGAGCGGAGAGTCCTATCTTCGTCCTAAATGGTTCCATATTCCCTATATAGTGCACTTCCGTTGACCATGGCCTGGTCAAAATAAGTGCCCAATATAGGGAATAGGGTACCATTTGGTACGTACCCTAGCCTGGCTCTCATCTTTGAGAGACGTGCTCGTAAGCCTCTATCTCATATTTGGTGGGAAACAGGGGCAAAGATGTTGGATTCATCTTCATTTCTTCTCTAAGGAACAGACAAATCATCTGGAGTGCCTTCCGAATTTTTTGGGGCCGATGACAAAATGCTTTAATAGGCTACAAGATTGATTTGTGGAACTTTATTGGAAATTCTTATTGATTTATAAGCACATCTAAATTATTGCTTGTACAATTATGTCTATGACATGCAAACTAAAAAATAAAATTCTGCCGTATAATTATTATGTGTCTTTTTTTTAAATGAGAGCTTTATGGAAACTGGACAAATGTCATGGTATGTCAAATAAATGACAAACGTCTGTGGACTGCTGAATTGGAATAAAACAAGATTTTGAAGACCAAGGGATTGATTCAATCCATATCGCTGAAGTTTAGCTTTGTAGCACGCTTGAAATGTAAAGGTTATTTCCAATTGAGCCGACATATGCAGCGTTTACCATTAATGCATTCTCCACTAAATATATATGGGTAACACTTTCTTTTAAACGGTAATTATTACATTGTAATTACATGTGTACTTACATTGTAACAAGTATTGTAGTTTACTGTCACGACTCATAGTTACAATGTAATAACAACATATACCGTGTAGTAATTGCGGTCTGTAATTACAGAAGTGTAACAACGAATGCTTGTTACTATACTTGTTACAAATGGGCAGGTTTCCACTGAATTCACCGACTTAGTGTTTTGCTTCTTCTCAGCTGCATCCGATACATTAACAACTGTGATAAAGGTTAGGATCCCTTATGGACGAGCTGGGTGTCTGAGAGATTATGGCCTATACTCAATAGGCTCTATACACTTAATAACCATGACTTTTCAAAATATATCTCCAGTCAACGTTGTTGCTACTAGCAATTGCCGCCAAAATAAAGTGTACCATCTGGGTTAACTTGGTTGAGTTTACGAAAACAGATTCCAGATGAGGATTAAGACATTATTTCAAATCACATGTAATGCTAGTCTAAGTACAATCAATCAATTTTATTTTATTTTATATAGCCCTTCGTACATCAGCTAATATCTCGAAGTGCTGTACAGAAACCCAGCCTAAAACCCCAAACAGCTAGTAATGCAGGTGTAGAAGCACGGTGGCTAGGAAAAACTCCCTAGAAAGGCCAAAACCTAGGAACCAGGCTAATGTAATTACTAGTTGTTACACAGGATTTAGCTAGTTAAAATGAACTTGTAACTAATGTGTACTTATACAGTACATTACCCATCCTGACATTCTGGCCCTCACCACAATTAAAGTGTTAAAAAATATTATATATTATATATTATTTACAAACAAAGAATTTGTGTTTAGTGAGTCCACCAGGTCAGTGGGGATGACCAGGGATCTTCTCTTGATAAGTGTGTGAACTGGACCATTTTACTGCCTTGCTACTGTAAGCATTTGAAATGTAATGAGTACTTTTGGGTGTCAGGGAAAATGTATTGACTAAAAAGTAAATAATTTTTTTCAAAACTGTAGTGGAGGAAAAGTAAAAGATAACCCCAAAAACTACTTGCGTAGTATTTTAAAGATTTTACTTAAAGATGCACTCTCAAACTTTTGTATAAATTCAGCCAGTAGTTTTGAAAGCGGTGCTCATTAGCCAAAAGTGATGCCCGTTTTTTGCGTACTACGTCATCAAATTGTGTACTACGTCATCGATTTCGTATGATATGTTATGTCCTGAAAAAAAAAGTATAATGTGTGTGCAGTTTGTATGATATGTTACGAATCCAATTTGTACTATATGTTACACATTTGTTGTGCTTAAGATCCTAATGATCTTAATAGGACCCTGTTTTCACTTTGGGAAAAAATCGTGCCCAAATTAAACGGCCTCGTACTCTGTTCTAGATCATACAATATGCATATTATTATTACTATTGGATAGAAAACACTCTGAAGTTTCGAAAACTGTTTGAATTATATCTGTGAGTAAAACAGAACTCATTTGGCAGCAAACTTCCAAACAGGAAGTGAAAATTCTGAAAATGGGGCTCTGTGTCAGGGCCTGCCTATTCAACTGGCTTATATTTATGGGTCTGTATGCACTTCATACGCCTTCCACTAGATGTCAACAGGCAGTAGAATGTTGAATGGGGTGTCTAGCTTGATGTGAGACCGAATGAGAGCTTTTGGAGTGACAGGTCCGCTCTTTTGTCAGTATTCAACTGCGCACCAGGGAACCTCACATTGTCTTCTGAAAGCGTTAGGTATACACGACGAAATGCTCCGGCTCTGATTTTATTGGATACATATGAGAAAAACATCATCAAGTAGGATTTTCAACCGAGTTTTACCAGTTTATTCGACGTTTATTGGGAATTTTTGAATTTTTCGTTCCAGGCGCAAAGATTTCTTGGACATGTGCCCTCCACATGGCTAGCCAAAGTTGCTAATTCGACAGAAGAAATGGACATTCTAAAACAAAACAACGATTTATTCTGGAACTAGGACTCCTTGCACAACATTCTGATGGAAGATCATCAAAAGTAAGAGAATATTTATGATGTTATTTCGCATTTTTGTGGTTTGTGTTGGCTCCAACAAGGCGGAGAATTGGTGAGCGCTGTCTCACAATATTGCATGCTGTATGTTGTACTAAAGTTATTATTTTTTAAATCTAACACAGCGGTTGCATTAAGAACCAGTGTATCTTTCATTTGCTGTACAACATGTATTTTTTAGTAAAGTTTATGATGAGTTCTTTGGTTAGATTACGTGACTGTCCAAAATATCTCCGGACAATTTGGTGCATCATGGCTACATATTCACAATGTAAAACCAGGATTTGTACCTCTAAATTTGTACCTCTAAATATGCACATTTTCGAACAAAACATAAATGTATTGTATAACATGATGTTATAAGACTGTCATCTTTCATTTGCTGTACACCATGTATTTTTCATAAATGTTTTATGGTGAGTATTTATGTATTTCACGTTGCTCTCTGTAATTATTCTGGCTGTTTTGGTGCTATTTGTGATGGTGGCTGCAATGTAAAACTATGATTTATACCTCAAATATGCACATTTTCGAACAAAACATAAATGTATTGTATAACATGATGTTATAAGACTGTCATCTGATGAAGTTGTTCAAAGGTTAGTGATAAATTTTATCTCTATTTGTGGGTTTTGTGAAAGCTACCTTTGCGGTGGAAACATGGTGAAAACATGGCGTTGTGTGTTTGGCTATTGTGGTGAGCTAATATAAATATATATTGTGTTTTCGCTGTAAAACATTTTAAAAATCGGGAAATGATGGCTGGATTCACAAGATGTTTATCTTTCATTTGCTGTATTGGACTTGTGATTTCATGAAATTATATTATATGATATCCCTGTCGCGTTAGGCTAGGCTATGCTAGTCAGCTTTTTTGATGAGGAGGATCCTGGATCCGGGAGAGAGAAGCGGTAGAGGTTTTAAGTACCTTAGTTTACACTACTGCTGATAGCATCGGAAACATACCATATTTCAGCGTGCACAAACCCTGTGATATGTGTTAGCCAACTGAGAACCTATCTCCTCGTTGACACAACTCTGCTTAGATCACCAGGTAGTAAGTTAACTGTGGTTGTTTTGTTTACTGAAATGTGTTATGAAATGTAATGTCATGTAAAAAAAAGTATTATACTGTATATAACTTCCTTATGTTGCTGGACCCCAGGAAGAGTAGCTTCTTAATAAATACAAATACAAATAGTAGTTTAGCGAGCTAGCTAACACTGTCGCTGCTGGCAAGTACTGAGCTAGCTTGGCTAGCTAGCTAGTTGGTTAATAATGTTAAGTATACATACCTTCGTAATCAGTTAAATAGGACCACGTGGAATTTAAAGCCATTCTCCAATTTTCTTTTCGGCACTGACGCTTTGACCTGGGTAATTCAGTGGACATTGTTTATGGTCACTGAAGGCACCGAGAGTAAACCGCCGGATTTGGTGGGTACAGTTTACTAAACAGTTTACTTAATATAGCACATTAAACACAGGTAAAAGATAACACAAACAAACTTTTTTAACCATCATCTTTGAAATGCAAGATAAAAGCCATAATGTATTGTTCCAGCCCATTTTGATGATTTTGTCATAGATGAGACATTTTATCTCAATACAGTTTTCTGTTCCCAAAACTAGAATATTTTATGAACAGAGTGGACTCTGCCAAAGTTTCAAAAAAGGAAGAGCAAGGGCGAATTTAGTTATTGCACACACGCACTTCAAACACTAGCATTCCCTAATGGAAATATGCAAATACATGCTAGAACGTGCCAAAAATATCATGCTTGGCTCTGCCCACCTCCTTGCTTGTTCTGCCCACTCGACTCACTAGCTTCCCATTGGAAACAACAGGGAGTGGTCTATCTTGGGTTAGTTATACAAATCTTTGGCATTACTGTAACACGCACTTGTATAGCTGGATAACACAAGAACTAGCTAGAAAGCATGATGATGATAACTAGTATAGGGTAACATAGTGTCTAATGTTAAATTGTCATACATTCTTCTTCTCTAACACATATTTCCTCATGGTCTCAGGGTCCAGGAAGGGAAATGCTTACAAGAAAGAAGCATATGAAGACAGAGACAGAGTTGTTGATTTCCATTGTTACATGTAAATTATATATCAAGGCCACTTACCATTATATAGCCTACAGATTTGTGTCACCACTAGAATAGTTATTTTTATGTTATATCTTTGTTTAATGTAATTAATCAAGTTATTAATATAACAATAGAAATGCGTATTACTTTGTAAGAAATGTAAGGTATTGTTACATGTTTCCAATAACATTGACTAAAGTAGAAGCTCATTTATTGTTTGCAGGTATTTTCACTTGGTAATGAGTAGTAGGCCTACACTGTAAATAATTATATAGAAATTTCTCAATTCTGTGTAACACCTAGTAACATTGTATTTATGCAGATGTTACATGTACTCTGTGGTGTGCCAGTGTAACGGCTTTCGTCCTCTTCGCCTGAGGAGGAGTAGGAAATATCGGACCAATGTGCAGCGTGGTAAGTGTCCATAATAGATTTTTAATAAATCAAAAATGAACACAGAACAAAAATAACAAAACACGAACAAACAACCGAAACAGTCCCGTATGGTGCAAACACTAACACAGGAAACAACCACCCACAAAACACAATAGAAAACAGGCTACCTAAATATGGCTCCCAATCAGAGACAACGACTGACACCTGCCTCTGATTGAGAACCATACTAGGCCAAACACATAGAAATATAACAACAGAACAAAACATAGAAAAACAACATAGAATGCCCACCCCAACTCACGCCCTGACCAACTAAAATAAAGACATAAAAAAGGAACTAAGGTCAGAACGTGACAGCCAGTGTATTTATTTCTCACTTGGATGGCGATTTCAGAAGCTGACAATTAGATTGTCAGGATGGGTAACGTACTTTGCAGGTACACTATAATCACAAGTCAGTACCCCTCAAGATAAAGTTCATTTTAACTAGATAAATCCTGTGTATAACCTACTAATTACTTATGCAGATATTACATGTGCTCCGTGGTGTACTAGTGCTAGCAACAACGTTGACTGGAGATATATTTTGAACAGAGCACATTCATGGTTAAGTAATTAGAGCCTATTGAGTAAAGGCTATAATCTTAGACACCCAACGCATCAACAAGAGATCCCAACTTTTGTCACAGTTGTTAATGAATCGGATGCAGCTGAGAAGAAGCAAATCACTAAGTTGGTCAATTTAGTGGAAACCTGCCAACTTGTAACAAGCATGGTAACAAGCATTCGTTGTTAGACTTCTGTAATTACAGACCGCAATTACTACCAGCTACATGTTGTTATTATACTGTACCTATGAGTTGTTACAGTTAACTACAATACTTGTTAGTGAAAGGACACATGTAATTACACTGTAATAAGGACCCCTTAAATGGAAGTGTTACCATAAATATACAGTATATTATGGTGTGTATAAACATTATGGAAAGTATATGAATAGAAAAGGCATGTACATCAGTAGTTATATAGGATGAGCCTTGACTAGAATACAGTAGACACTGTACATATGAACTGGGTAAAACAGTTTGTAAACATTATTAAATTGTTGGTGGCCCTTAACAAATTGTCAGCTTAATGTTCTGTGAATTGCTGTATCGTAAGAAACGTATGTTGCTACTCCTCTGAAGTCTCAGCCTGATATTCCCATATTTCCCTGAAATATGCATTTGTATCACTTTATCAACAACAACGTGTTATACACTGACTGAACAAAACATTATGAACACCTGCTCATTCCATGACAGAGACTGACCAGGTGAATCCAGGTGAAAGCTATGATCCCATATTGATGTAACTTGTTAAATCCACTTCAATCAGTGTAGATGAAGGGGAGGAGACAGGTTAAAGAAGGATCTTTTAGCCTTGAGACAATTGAGACATGGATTGTGTATGTGTGCCATTCAGAGGGTGACAAAAGACAGAAGATTTAAGTGTCTTTGAACGGGATATGGTAGGTGCCAGGCGCACCGATTTGTGTCAAGAACGGCAACGCTGCTGGGTTTTTCAGGCTCAACAGTATCCCATTTGTATCAAGAATGGTCCACCACCCAAAGGACACAACTGTGGGAAGCATTTGAGTCAACATGGGCCAGCATCCCTGTGGAACGCTTTCAACACCTTGGAATGCCCATGCCCCGACGAATTGAGGGCAAAATAACTCAATATTAGGAAGATGCTCTTAATGTTTTGTACACTCAGTTTATACTGTATATTCTTAGTAAGCAATAGGCTATCCTCTCTTTAGCTTTTGTTTATGCAGCCTATATGTTTAACCTAAGTGGAGTTGTCTCAGTCAGGCATATAGAATGTGATGTGTATAGTCCTACAACGTTATTGAGAATAATGTAAGAAAATCCAATGTTAAGCATTTATTTAGTCCGCCAAATAGTTGTCCGCTCTAAGCCACAAGATATCAGTGTAGTAAAATGATAAACGCGTATAGGTCTGCCCATCATGAACTTGACAGATGAGAGAGAAAAGCTTTGATAGAAATTAAAAAAGTTATTTTGGGACATGTATAGGCCTATTTCTTAAGATGAATTACAAGTAAAAATCATATACCATGTAAACAGAGCCCAACCGTTGCCCAAAAATCAACCCATCAACAGTGTTATAGTTATCCACATACTGTACTTTGAAACATTTCGTTATGAATCATTATACATTGTGGATTTTCACCTGCAGTTTAACAGAAATGCATTCAGTCATTGAACTACACACTCAGTTGAAGACACACTATGGACGTTTAGTTGTTAATTGTTTACATCAAATGTTGGCTTGAATGTTGGCTGTATATTTCAATTAATACATTTCTCTTTCATTTTAGGCTAACAATACACATATTTGCTTTTGCTCATGGGTTTGGGGTGGTGTGCACCTTTCTGTGCAATGATGAATTTCTGTCCTATTTTCTGAACAATATCACTGTCCATTTGGGGGACCACTTTTGGATCAAGAGCACCCCCAGAGGCACAAGTTCCATATATCCTTTTTAATTATTGTCATTACATGTGACCTAAGCAAGTGTTCGGATCCGAACTCGGAATGTAAATTGATGGGTATAGGGACCCTGCAGGTGCATTGTTCCTTGTGCATTCATCTTTTCTATGGTCTCTCCCCAATGATGTGAAAAACCCTGGATTGCTGGTGCTTTGTAATGGCCAATGAGAGGCTTTGAAGCCACAGGCCGCCACATTGGCACACCCCAGAAAGAGCAGTCCTCCATAGGAATGAATGGAGGTCTACAATATTTCTATAACGGATTTCCTCTTCGTCTGAGGACGAGTAGCAAGGATGAGACCAATGTGCAGCGTGGTAAGTGTCCATAATGAGAAATGTAATAACTCAACAGAACACTGAACAAAATAACAAAAGTACAAACAAACAAACAACCGAAACAGTCCCGTATGGTGCAAACACTAACACAGGAAACAACCACCCACAAAAACAGGTGGGAACAGGCTACCTAAATATGATTCTCAATCAGAGACAATGATAGACAGCTGCCTCTGATTGAGAACCATATCAGGCCAAACACACAGAAATACAACACAAGGACAACATAGAACACCAGACATAGATTGCCCACCCAAACTCACGCCCTGACCAACCAAAACAGAGACATAAATAGAATCTCTAAGGTCAGGACGTGACAATTTCAATAAAATGTTTCAAGGACACAATTTCATGTATTTAAGTAATTCTTTGTTGTGGTGGGGGCATTAACATTAACACTCTCAAAATATAAAATGTTCATGTTCAGTTCAATTAATATCATTTTCATGTATGCATTAAGGTGTCTGTAATAGAATATATTTGTCAAAAAACAAATGTAGACATTAATAGATGCATTTCTATAGCTTTTTTTTTACAATGAAGGAGGAGTTCCAAAATGGCTGTGCGGTGGCTTCAAAGCAGCGCCCCCTCTTAGTCATCTAAGGTTAATACATATTATGGTCTCCTCCTCTGCTATGAAATTGATGTGGACTGCAATTGCTCTAACAGTCTTGAAGTCAGCATGGACATGAATTTGTCAGCGCGTTGTGCTTTGGTTCTTTCTCTGTTGGCATTTGTAGATTTGAAAATAGTCTCTGCTGCAGAAACGAGAGGCACATCTACAGGTGAGTTGTTCTAATTAGCCTACTTTACATTATTTGTCATGAAACAAACTGTGACAATTTGCTGAGTTTTTTGAAGAAGCCTGCTAGATAAAAGTGTTACCTGAACTTAACATTTTTAGTTGGCCCAAACTTAGCTCCAACTTGAGAAAACGTATGCAACAACTCAGTCAACATATGATGATGTGATTGTCAACTTGTCTCATATGTTCATTCAACTATAAATTATTACTTGGGCATCTTAAAAGCACTGTTTGTGTGTCTGTATGTAACCAGTTGCACAGCCCTTTTTAGTTAACATACAATGTTTTCAACCTACATTATGTGAACCAATAGATTGTGAGTATTCAGAAGGCTGCCATGCATTTTCATGGGTGTTATGGGGGAAATATTGATGATCGGGACAAATGTCTCCAAAACTATTAATTAGACACAAAATTACTTGGAGTATGGCCTACAAACTTTCCAGAGATGCAAATGCATATTTGTCGAATACATCTCAACACAAATATGACAGATTTTCAGAAAATGATTCAGTCCAATTGTGTCTATGGTCATGTCTCATTGTGGCAAGTTGGGTCCCCTGACATATCTGCTCAAATTGTGTTCACAAAGCAAAGCCTGGAGTGTGCCCTCGTAGACGATGGGGCATGGGGATATGTGCAGAGTTCTGTTCCAATGACAGTGACTGCCCCAATTATGAAAAATGCTGTCACAACGGATGTGGGCATGACTGCATTGCACCTTACACAGGTAGGATATGGTCCCTGGGTGACAGATACACACATCTATTGCATTCATTATTGCTGCATTACTCTGGAAACAAGAATGCTGGAGCTCGGTTAAGAGCTAAGACACTAAATTATGAAGATTTCCAAGAGCCATGCAGGCATATAGAGTCTATATATATATATGACCCAGAGTATTCCAGCTGTAGAATTAGAAAGATTCATAGTCATTGTAATAGTAAGACTTCAAATGGAAGAGTCAGTGTAGGCTGACAAGCTGCTACCATAAACCTATTTTAATGGGGAAATGTAAGATCGCTAAAGATCATATTTAGTTTAGAGTGACCAACAAAACATTTAGCGTATACAGTCTATGTAATACACAATATTTCCAGTATTCTAGTTGTGACACTCAAGGTGTGGGTTGATGGTCACTAGACTTGATGCTGAATGTTATGGATTGTTCTCATATCTGTTGATAGTGATTGACGCCAGACTGGATGTCCAAGTACCAGGATCGAGGACACACTGATTATTCACTGTTGTAGTGTACTGATGACATTCTGTGACCACTGTGTGATTCTGTAGCAGCTAACATTTATCGTAACCATCTCCACACAAATATGACAGATTTTCATAAAATGGTTCAGTCTAATTGTATCTATGTTCATGTGTCTTTGTGGTAAGTTCGGTTCCCTGACATGTCTGGTTAAATTGTGTTGTCCCAAAGCAAAGCCTGGAGTGTGCCCTCGTAGACGATGGGGCGTAGGGACGTGTGCAGAGTTATGTTTCAATGACAGTGACTGCCCCAATGATGAAAAATGCTGCCACAATGGATGTGGGCATGACTGCATTGCACCTTACACAGGTAGGATATGGTCCCAGAGTGAAAGATACACACATCTATTGCATTCATTATTGCTGCATTACTCTGGAAACAAGAAAGCTGGATCTTGTAATGTACAGTTCATACACATAGATCAATATATTTCACATACACTCCCTTTAGAGCTGAGACACTCAATTAAGAAGATTTCTGAGAGCCATGTAGGCCTTTAGAGTTATATACATGTACATATATATATGCAGCCATATAGCTCAAACTTGACTTCCAAATAGGACATCTGACCATGTCCTGACTACGTCAGGAAGTGCCTTCAAAAACCAGCCACTAGGGGTAACGGTGAGTGCTATTACCATCAAGTAGGCTTGGGTGTTGCTATGGAGTTCTGGGTAGAGGTGATGGATAGGTGTCATCCCATGACTCCAGAGCCAAAGGTCTCATGTTCAATCCAGTTGTAGATAGCTTTTTTTATATATAGTTTTTTATTCTATCCTAAACCTTAACTCTTAACTTCAACATTTGGCATTTGGGGCAACTCAGAAATGTGACATTTGGAGAATTGGAACTACAGTATGCTGAGCAGGAGGAGCAACCCAGGATGTCAAAAACACTTTAACATTTGACATTTGCAGAAAAGTACAAAACCGTCAAATTCTGAAGGGAGACTGAGAGCTTGTTGATATATGACCCTGAGAATTCCAGCCATAGAATTAGAAAGATTCCAAGTCATTGTAATAGTAAGACTTCAATGGAAAGAGTCAGTGCAGGCTGACAATTTGCCACCATAAACATTTTGTAATGGGTACATTTTAGACCAGTAAAGCTCATATTTAATTTAGAGTGATCAACACAATGTTTAGCATAGAGTTTCTGTAATACACATGATTTCCATTGTGCTACTTGTGACATTCAAGGTGTGGGTTGATGGTCACTGGACTTGATGATGAATGTTATGGATTGTTCTCATATCTGTTGATAGTGATTGACGCCAGACTGGAGGTCCCAGTAGAAGGACCGAGGACACACTGATTATTCACTGTTGTATTGTATTGATGACATTGTGGAACACTGTGTGATTCTATAGCAGCTGACAATGTCACCACCTTTCTGTTTTGACTTCCTACAAATGTAAATGCCTATTTATCGTAACCATCTCTCCACAAATATGACAGATTTTCAGAAAATGGTTTTGTCCAATTGTTTCCTATTCCTCCTGCTCTCTCAGTGCCGGTCCTCCCGAAGGCAGGTCAGTGCCCGCTGCTTCTGACAGTCCTGCCGCCACACAAGGGATGTGTCCGCGATGAGGACTGTCCTAAAGATGACAAATGCTGCGTCTTTCACTCTTACGCCTTGTGTGTCCCACCTGACTTCAGTAAGAACCTGACTGGTTTATTAACAGTGTTCAGAAGGCTGCCATGCGTTTTCATGGGTGTTATGGGGGAAACATTGATGATGGTGGCCAAATGTCTCCAAAACTAATTAGACACAAAAATATTAGGGGTATTGTCTGCAATCTTTTCACAAATACAAATTCCTATTTATCGTAAACATCTCCACACAAATATGACAGATTTTCAGAAAATGGTTCAGTCCAATTGTGTCCATGTTCATGTCTCTTTATGGTAAGTTGGGTTCCCTGACATGTCTGCTCAAATTGTGTTGTCCCAAAGCAAAGCCTGGAGTGTGCCCTCGTAGACGATGGGGCGTGGGGACGTGTGCGGAGTTATGTTCCAATGACAGTGACTGCCCCAATGATGAAAAATGCTGCCACAATGGATGTGGGCATGACTGCATTGCACCTTACACAGGTAGGATATGGTCCCAGAGTGAAAGATACACACATCTATTGCATTCATTATTGCTGCATTACTCTGGAAACAAGAAAGCTGGATCTTGTAATGTACAGTTCATACACATAGATCAATATATTTCACATACACTCCCTTTAGAGCTGAGACACTCAATTAAGAAGATTTCTGAGAGCCATGTAGGCCTTTAGAGTTATATACATGTACATATATATATGCAGCCATATAGCTCAAACTTGACTTCCAAATAGGACATCTGACCATGTCCTGACTACGTCAGGAAGTGCCTTCAAAAACCAGCCACTAGGGGTAACGGTGAGTGCTATTACCATCAAGTAGGCTTGGGTGTTGCTATGGAGTTCTGGGTAGAGGTGATGGATAGGTGTCATCCCATGACTCCAGAGCCAAAGGTCTCATGTTCAATCCAGTTGTAGATAGCTTTTTTTATATATAGTTTTTTATTCTATCCTAAACCTTAACTCTTAACTTCAACATTTGGCATTTGGGGCAACTCAGAAATGTGACATTTGGAGAATTGGAACTACAGTATGCTGAGCAGGAGGAGCAACCCAGGATGTCAAAAACACTTTAACATTTGACATTTGCAGAAAAGTACAAAACCGTCAAATTCTGAAGGGAGACTGAGAGCTTGTTGATATATGACCCTGAGAATTCCAGCCATAGAATTAGAAAGATTCCAAGTCATTGTAATAGTAAGACTTCAATGGAAAGAGTCAGTGCAGGCTGACAATTTGCCACCATAAACATTTTGTAATGGGTACATTTTAGACCAGTAAAGCTCATATTTAATTTAGAGTGATCAACACAATGTTTAGCATAGAGTTTCTGTAATACACATGATTTCCATTGTGCTACTTGTGACATTCAAGGTGTGGGTTGATGGTCACTGGACTTGATGATGAATGTTATGGATTGTTCTCATATCTGTTGATAGTGATTGACGCCAGACTGGAGGTCCCAGTAGAAGGACCGAGGACACACTGATTATTCACTGTTGTATTGTATTGATGACATTGTGGAACACTGTGTGATTCTATAGCAGCTGACAATGTCACCACCTTTCTGTTTTGACTTCCTACAAATGTAAATGCCTATTTATCGTAACCATCTCTCCACAAATATGACAGATTTTCAGAAAATGGTTTTGTCCAATTGTTTCCTATTCCTCCTGCTCTCTCAGTGCCGGTCCTCCCGAAGGCAGGTCAGTGCCCGCTGCTTCTGACAGTCCTGCCGCCACACAAGGGATGTGTCCGCGATGAGGACTGTCCTAAAGATGACAAATGCTGCGTCTTTCACTCTTACGCCTTGTGTGTCCCACCTGACTTCAGTAAGAACCTGACTGGTTTATTAACAGTGTTCAGAAGGCTGCCATGCGTTTTCATGGGTGTTATGGGGGAAACATTGATGATGGTGGCCAAATGTCTCCAAAACTAATTAGACACAAAAATATTAGGGGTATTGTCTGCAATCTTTTCACAAATACAAATTCCTATTTATCGTAAACATCTCCACACAAATATGACAGATTTTCAGAAAATGGTTCAGTCCAATTGTGTCCATGTTCATGTCTCTTTATGGTAAGTTGGGTTCCCTGACATGTCTGCTCAAATTGTGTTGTCCCAAAGCAAAGCCTGGAGTGTGCCCTCGTAGACGATGGGGCGTGGGGACGTGTGCGGAGTTATGTTCCAATGACAGTGACTGCCCCAATGATGAAAAATGCTGCCACAATGGATGTGGGCATGACTGCATTGCACCTTACACAGGTAGGATATGGTCCCAGAGAGACAGATACACCCATCTATTGCATTCATTATTGCTGCATTACTCTGGAATCAAGAAAGCTGGAGCTTGTAATGTACAGTTCATACACATAGATCAATATATTTCACATACACTCTCTTTAGAGCTGAGACACCCAAATAAAAACATTTCCAAGAGCCATGCAGGCCTACATGTATAGATACTTTTTCCAACCTAAACTGTGAATGTTTAAATTATGTATTCAATGTATACAGGAAAATTACAATAATTGCTGTTATTAGTTTAAGCACACTACGTTAGTCTATTGTTGTGACTTATATGAAGATCAGATCAAATTTTATGACCAATTTATGCAGAAATCCATGTAATTCCAAAGGGTTCAACATACCTTTTCTTGCCACTGTATATATACACTGTATGTTCATTCAACTATAAATTATTATTTGGCATTTAAAGCACTGTTTGTGTGTCTGTGTTTAACCAGTTGCACAGCCCTTTTTAGATGTTACATACAATGTTTTCAACTTACTTATTTGAACCAATAGATTGTGAGTGTTCAGAAGGCTGTCAAACATTTTCATGGGTGTTATGGGGGAAAAATTGATGATGGGGACAAATGTCTCCAAAACGATTAGTTGACACTAAGTTACTTGGGGTATAGTCTACAATCGTCCCAGAGCTTCAAATGCCTATTTACCGTAACGATCTCTACACAAATATCACCGATTTTCAGAAAATGGTTCAGTCCATTTTGTCCATGTTCATGTCTATTTGTGGTAAGTCAGGTTCCCTGACATGTCTGCTCAAATTGTGTTGTCCCAAAGCAAAGCCTGGAGTGTGCCCTCGTAGACGATGGGGCGTAGGGACGTGTGCAGAGTTATGTTCCAATGACAGTGACTGCCCCAATGATGAAAAATGCTGCCACAATGGATGTGGGCATGACTGCATTGCACCGTACACAGGTAGGATATGGTCCCAGAGTGACAGATACACACATCTATTGCATTCATTATTGCTGCATTACTCTGGAAACAAGAAAGCTGGATCTTGTAATGTACATTTCATACACATAGATCAATATATTTCACATACACTCTCTTTAGAGCTGAGACAATAAATTAAGAAGATTTCTGAGAGCCATGTAGGCCTTTAGAGTTATATACATATATTTATATGCAGCCATATAGCTCAAAATTGACTTCCAAATGGGACATCTGACCATGTCCTGACTACGTCAGGAAGTGCCTTCAAAAACCAGCCACTAGGGGTAACGGTGAGTGCTATTACCATCAAGTAGGCTTGGGTGTTGCTATGGAGTTCTGGGTAGAGGTGATGGATAGGTGTCATCCCATGACTCCAGAGCCAAAGGTCTCATGTTCAATCCAGTTGTAGATAGCTTTTTTAATATATATTTTTTTATTCTATCCTAAACCTTAACTCTTAACTTCAATATTTGGCATTTGGAGAATTGGAACTACAGTATGCTGAGCAGGAGGAGCAACCCAGGGTGTCAAAAACACTTTAACTTTTGACATTTTCAGAAAAGTACAAAACCGTCTAATTCTGAAGGGAGACTGAGAGCTTGTTGATATATGACCCTACGAATTCCAGCCATAGAATTAGAAAGATTCCAAGTCATTGTAATAGTAAGACTTCAATGGAAAGAGTCAGTGCAGGCTGACAATTTGCCACCATAAACATTTTGTAATGGGAACATTTTAGACCAGTAAAGCTCATATTTAATTTAGAGTGATCAACACAATGTTTAACATATAGTTTCTGTAATACACATGATTTCCATTGTTATACTTGTGACATTCAAGGTGTGGGTTGATGGTCACTAGACTTGATGTTGAATGTTATGGATTGTTCTCATATCTGTTGACAGTGATTGGCGCCAGACTGGAGGTCCCAGCAGAAGGACCGAGGACACACTGATTATTCACTGTTGTATTGTGTTGATGACATTGTGGAACACTGTGTGATAATATAGCATCTGACAATGTCACCACCTTTCTGTTTTGACTTCCTACAAATGCAAATGCCTATTTATCGTAACCATCTCCTCACAAATATAACAGATTTTCAGAAAATGGTCCAATTGTTTCCTACTCCTCCTGCTCTCTCAGTGCCGGTCCTCCCGAAGGCAGGTCAGTGCCCGCTGCTTCTGACAGTCCTGCCGCCTCACAAGGGATGTGTCCGCGATGAGGACTGTCCTAAAGATGACAAATGCTGCGTCTTTGACTCTGACGCCTTGTGTGTCCCACCTGACTTCAGTAAGAACCTGACTAGTTTATTAACAGTGTTCAGAAGGCTGCCATGCGTTTTCATGGGTGTTATGGGGGAAACATTGATGATGGTGGCCAAATGTCTCCAAAACTAATTAGACACAAAAATATTAGGGGTATTGTCTGCAATCTTTTCACAAATACAAATTCCTATTTATCGTAAACATCTCCACACAAATATGACAGATTTTCAGAAAATGGTTCAGTCCAATTGTGTCCATGTTCATGTCTCTTTATGGTAAGTTGGGTTCCCTGACATGTCTGCTCAAATTGTGTTGTCCCAAAGCAAAGCCTGGAGTGTGCCCTCGTAGACGATGGGGCGTGGGGACGTGTGCAGAGTTATGTTCCAATGACAGTGACTGCCCCAATGATGAAAAATGCTGCCACAATGGATGTGGGCATGACTGCATTGCACCGTACACAGGTAGGATATGTTCCCAGAGTGACAGATACACACATCTATTGCATTCATTTTGCTGCATTACTCTGGAAACAAGAAAGCTGGATCTTGTAATGTACAGTTCATACACATAGATCAATATATTTCACATACACTCTCTTTAGAGCTGAGACACTAAATTAAGAAGATTTCTGAGAGCCATGTAGGCCTTTAGAGTTATATACATGTACATATATATATGCAGCCATATAGCTCAAAATTGACTTCCAAATGGGACATCTGACCATGTCCTGACTACGTCAGGAAGTGCCTTCAAAAACCAGCCACTAGGGGTAACGGTGAGTGCTATTACCATCAAGTAGGCTTGGGTGTTGCTATGGAGTTCTGGGTAGAGGTGATGGATAGGTGTCATCCCATGACTCCAGAGCCAAAGGTCTCATGTTCAATCCAGTTGTAGATAGCTTTTTTAATATATATTTTTTTATTCTATCCTAAACCTTAACTCTTAACTTCAATATTTGGCATTTGGAGAATTGGAACTACAGTATGCTGAGCAGGAGGAGCAACCCAGGGTGTCAAAAACACTTTAACATTTGACATTTGCAGAAAAGTACAAAACCGTCTAATTCTGAAGGGAGAATGAGAGCTTGTTGATATATGACCCTGAGAATTCCAGCCATAGAATTAGAAAGATTCCAAGTCATTGCAATAGTAAGACTTCAATGGAAAGAGTCAGTGCAGGCTGACAATTTGCCACCATAAACATTTTGTAATGGGAACATTTTAGACCAGTAAAGCTCATATTTAATTTAGAGTGATCAACACAATGTTTAGCATATAGTTTCTGTAATACACATGATTTCCATTGTTATACTTGTGACATTCAAGGTGTGGGTTGATGGTCACTGGACCTGATGTTGAATGTTATGGATTGTTCTCATATCTGTTGACAGTGATTGACGCCAGACTGCAGGTCCCAGCAGAAGGACCGAGGACACACTGATTATTCACTGTTGTATTGTGTTGATGACATTGTGGAACACTGTGTGATAATATAGCATCTGACAATGTCACCACCTTTCTGTTTTGACTTTCTACAAATGCAAATGCCTATTTATCGTAACCATCTCCTCAAAAATATAACAGATTTTCAGAAAATGGTCCAATTGTTTCCTACTCCTCCTGCTCTCTCAGTGCCGGTCCTCCCGAAGGCAGGTCAGTGCCCGCTGCTTCTGACAGTCCTGCCGCCTCACAAGGGATGTGTCCGCGATGAGGACTGTCCTAAAGATGACAAATGCTGCGTCTTTGACTCTGACGCCTTGTGTGTCCCACCTGACTTCAGTAAGAACGTGACTGGTTTATTAACAGTGTTCAGAAGGCTGCCATGCGTTTTCATGGGTGTTATGGGGGAAACATTGATGATGGTGGCCAAATGTCTCCAAAACTAATTAGACACAAAAATATTAGGGGTATTGTCTGCAATCTTTTCACAAATACAAATTCCTATTTATCGTAAACATCTCCACACAAATATGACAGATTTTCAGAAAATGGTTCAGTCCAATTGTGTCCATGTTCATGTCTCTTTATGGTAAGTTGGGTTCCCTGACATGTCTGCTCAAATTGTGTTGTCCCAAAGCAAAGCCTGGAGTGTGCCCTCGTAGACGATGGGGCGTGGGGACGTGTGCGGAGTTATGTTCCAATGACAGTGACTGCCCCAATGATGAAAAATGCTGCCACAATGGATGTGGGCATGACTGCATTGCACCTTACACAGGTAGGATATGGTCCCTGGGTGACAGATACACACATCTATTGCATTCATTATTGCTGCATTACTCTGGAAACAAGAATGCTGGAGCTCGGTTAAGAGCTAAGACACTAAATTATGAAGATTTCCAAGAGCCATGCAGGCATATAGAGTCTATATATATATATATATATATGACCCAGAGTATTCCAGCTGTAGAATTAGAAAGATTCATAGTCATTGTAATAGTAAGACTTCAATGGGAAGAGTCAGTGTAGGCTGACAAGATCCTACCATAAACCTATTTGTAATGGGGAAATGTAAGATCGCTAAAGATCATATTTAGTTTAGAGTGATCAACAAAACATTTAGCGTATACAGTCTATGTAATACACAATATTTCCAGTATTCTAGTTGTGACACTCAGGGTGTGGGTTGATGGTCACTAGACTTGATGCTGAATGTTATGAATTATTCTCATATCTGTTGATAGTGATTGACGCCAGACTGGATGTCCAAGTACCAGGATCGAGGACAAACTGATTATTCACTGTTGTATTGTGTTGATGACATTCTGTGACCACTGTGTGATTCTGTAGCAGCTAACATTTATCGTAACCATCTCCACACAAATATGACAGATTTTCAGAAAATGGTTCAGTCCAATTGTGTAAATGTTCATGTCTCTTTGTGGTAAGTTGGGTTCCCTGACATGTCTGGTTAAATTGTGTTGTCCCAAAGCAAAGCCTGGATTGTGCCCTCGTAGACGATGGGGCTCAGGGACGTGTGCAGAGTTCTGTTCCAATGACAGTGACTGCCCCAATGATGAAAAATGCTGCCACAATGGATGTTGCATTGCACCTACACAGGTAGGATATGGTCCCAGAGTGACAGATACACACATCCATTGCATTCATTATTGCTGCATTACTCTGGAATCAAGAAAGCTGGAGCTTGTAATGTACATTTCATACACATAGATATATATTTGTCACATACACTCTCTTTAGAGCTGAGACACTAAATTAAGAAGATTTCCAAGATGTTGTGCAACATCTATACACTCCGAGTATACCAAACGTTAGGAACACTTTCCTATTTTGAGTTGCACCCCCTTTTGCCCTCAGAAAAGCTTCAATTCATCAAGGCATGGACTCTACAAGGTGTTGAAAGCAGTCCATAGGGATGCTGGCCCATGTTGACTCCAATGCTTCTCACAGTTGTGTTATGTTGGCTGGATGTCCTTTGGTTGGTGGACCGTTGGCGGAGGGTAGCCTAGGGGTTAGAGCTTTGGACTAGTAACCAAAAGGTTGCAAGAGCAAATCCCCGAGCTGACAAGGTAAAAATCAGTCGTTAAGAACAAGGCAGTTAACCCACGGTTCCTAGGCCGTCATTGAAAATAAGAATTTGTTCTTAACTGACTTGCCTAGTTAAATAAAAGTAAAATAAATAAAAAATGTAAAAAATCTTGATACACACAGGAAATTGTTGAACATGAAAAACCCAGCAGCGTTGCAGTTCTTGACACAGTCAAACTGGTGCGCCTGGCACCTACTACCATACCCTATTCAAAGGCACTTATGTCTGTTGTCTTGCCCATTCACCCTCCTGAAGGGCACACATACATAATCCATGTGTCTATTGTCTCAAGGCTTAAAAATCCTTCATCCTTCTTTAACCTGTCTCCTCCCCTTCATCTACACTGATTGAAGTGGATTTAACAAGTTACATCAATATTGGATCATAGCTTTCACCTGGATTCACCTGGTCAGTCTCTGTCATGGAATGAGCAGGTGTTCATAATGTTTTGTTCAGTCAGTGTACAACACGTTGCTGTTGATAAAGTGATACAAATGCATATTTCAGGGAAATATGGGAATATCAGGCAGAGACTTCAGAGGAGTAGCAACATACGTTTCTTATGATACAGCAATTCACAGAACATTAATTAAGATGACAATTTGTTAAGGGCCACCAACAGAATTCCAACTCATTATAATAGTTAGACCTCAATGGAAAGAATCAGTGTACGGATGATTTCCATTGTTCTAGTTGTGACACTCAAGGTATGAGTTGATGGTCACTGGACTTGATGCTGAATGTTATGGATTGTTCTCACATCTGTTGATAGAGATTGACGCCGGACTTGAGGTACAAGGGCCAAGGACACACTGATTATTCACTGTTATATTGTATTGATGACATTCTGTGAACACTGTGTGATTCTGTAGCAGCTGACAGCCTGTTTGTTTTGACTTCCTACAAGCCTCTAGAGCTGGTGTTTACAGAACATTTGGTGCTGTCTGATTAGAATGTAAAGGGCATGTCTCCAAGATGCCAGTTAGACATTTTCTCTGCTTCTGTGCTGGAAGTGTCTCCCTGTTGCAAATTTTAATAAACTGTGTCCTCCACCTCTTTGGAGGTCAAATATCTTTTGGGGGGTTTTTACAGCTTTTCTGCTACATATACATGCACATACATTGTACATAGATTTATTATGGATAGATTTGATTGACTTTACCTGCGACTGCTTTTCTCGATTGTTAACCTGGAAATTCCCATTACACGTATGTTTCTACTGTATAACTGACCGCTTTTTCTCTGTTACCATAGTGAAGCCCGGTCGCTGTGTCCTGCCCAAGGGGACCTACATGTGTGCCGAGTACTGTTACAAAGATGGCCAGTGCCCGAGGAACAGAAGTGTTTCCGGATATGTTGATTCTACGCCTGCACTGAGCCATTGAAGCTTTATTGGAAATTCTTAATAATTATAAGAAATAAGTAGAAAATACAAATTATTACATGTACAATTATGTCTTTGAAAACTGATGATTTTATGCAATAATAAAAATGAAAAATGATCATAGCTTTTATGGAATCTGGACCAACTTCATGGACGGTATGTCAATTGACAAACTCATGTGGACTGCTGAATTTGAATAAAACAAGATTTTGAACACCTGTGCTTGGGTTTTTAGGGGTTTATTTGAGACTCATGTGGTGCTCATGTGAATATCCTTAATTTTCCGGCTTCAGACCAATGCCTTTTCTCACTTTAAACATAGTTTTTTGTTTTTAATTTCCATGTTTTTTACACCGGAAGGTGATCATGCAACCTTATTATACAACATTATAATTAAGCAATAAGGCACGAGGAGGTGTGGTATATGGCCAATATACCATGCTAAGGACTGTTCTCAGCACGATGCAAAACGGAGTGCCTGGATATACAGCCCTTAGCCGTGGTATATTGGCCATATACCACAAACCCCCGAGGTTCCTTATTGCTATTATAAACTGATTACCAACGTAATTGAAGCTGTAAAAATAAATGATTTGTCATACCCGTGGAATACGGCCTGATATTCCACGGCTGTCAGACAATCAGCATTCGGGGCACGAACCACCCACTTTATAATACTGTTTAACACATGCTCTCCTTGTGAATCTTCACAATGTTATACGTTTTATTCATTGATAAGATCCCTGCACATAATCATACTGATCATTGCTCATAAAAAAATTGGCGAGAGCAAGGAAACAAAGACTGAAGCAAATATTTACTATGCGATTACACAATGTAGCTGGCTAGATAGATGACTACACAATCCCGAAATTTAGCAAAGCAGTTCTCAGTGGAAGGGTTCTGAAATATTCTCTCTCGCTGATACGAGGTGTGACCGTGAATACAGTCCAAATGCTCCCTGGGACAATGGTGAGCTACTCTGACATCAAACAGTAGAAGATTTGGATGTTCCTCCGTGGCAGGCGCATGCCCACAATCCATCACTTTGCATTAAATCACTGTGTCCCTGGGCAGTACCATAGGGCAGGGTTTCCCAAACTCGGTCCTGGGGCCCCTCCTGGGTGCACGTTTCGGTTTTTGCTCTAGCACTACACAGCTGATGAAAATAATCAAAGCTTGATGATGAGTTGGTTATTTGAATCAGCTGTGTAGTGCTTGGGCAAAATCCCCAAATGTGCACCAAGTGGTACCCATGGTAACAACCATTCCTGAACCTGACTCCAAAAACAAGCCACCGATGGACAGTACCAAAATAGATACTCTATTGATTCTGTTCAATGCCCCATATACTGAGCATTCTTTTTGTAGCGGGAATTTGATATAATAGCTTCAATTGAAAAGAAAGGTTTGATGCTTCAATTGTTACTTTGTATATTACTTCATAAATCTGATGCCATGGTATTGGGATATCGAAAATCTGTTCCCAACTATCTTGAATTTAATGCGGTATAGTTGTCAACCCTCTTGACCATAAGGGAAACTGATACATGTTACGATTTATATTGGTCATTTTAAGCCATTTACGATGAATTCATTCCTTTCTCTTTTAAGTAATTGCCTCTTCCATTTTTGTGGCAGAGCTGCGATGAACTGGTTATAATTTTGTATTGAGCATACATTTCCTTACACCGTGATTAATTGCTTGTGTGACATAATTTTACCTTTGTTGTTTACAATGTCATTCATTAACATGATACCTTCCTTATACATTCTCTACAAGAAAATGTTTTTTTCCTCTATCAGTACTTTCGAGATTAGACATATTATTTGCTGTAATATAGCCTATGTTCTGCCTCTTCTGGAGGATAACATTTAAACAGTAGCCTACTCTGTTTGGCTTCATTTAAAAAATATACTTAAACAGAGTTCCATTGTCAATCCACCAGAAATTGATGGTTTTAATCTGTATAACAGCAAAGAGACCCCTTTTGAAAATGGCTGTCTAGCACAGGAGGTTGGTGGCACCTTAATTGGGGCCAACAAGTGCTCAGCATATGTGGGGAACTCCTTCAAGACTGCTGGAAAAGCATTCCAGGTGAAGCTGGTTGAGAGAATGCCAATCGTGTGCAAAGCTGTCATCAAGGCAAAGTGTGGCTACTAAGAAGAATTTAAAATATATTTTTATTTGTTTAACACTTTTTTGGTTACTACATGATTCCATATGTGTTATTTCATAGTTTTGATGTCTTCACTATTATTACACAATGTAGAAAATAAAAACTGGAATGACTAGGTCTGTTCAAACTTTTGACTGGTACTGCATGTAAATGAGATATTTCTGTATTTCACTTTCAATAAATTAGCAAATATTTCTAAAATCATGATTTCACTGTCATTATGAGATATTGTGTGTAGATGGGTGAGATAATTTTTTAATGCTTTGCTGGTGGTGAAATTAGCAAAAGGGGGGTGGGGGGATTGGGCTGTGACTCCCAATTGCTAACATGTATAGAGAGCAATAGTAATGATGTCTCTTTGTAGGGACTAACTCCGCCATGGTTCTTTGAACAAAGCCTATGGGAAAATGTATGGAGTTTTTGTAGGGTTTTTGGATAAACGCTGAAAATACGTTTTGTGGTGAAGACAGGTTTAGGAGATCTTATACGTTTTGTTCTATGAGATCATCTTCATCAGCTAATGTCCCTTTTTGGGAATTTTGAAGCATTTATGTAATTAAGAAAAGCATTTGTGGACTAAAAACATTATGTTACTCAACATAGAGTTTGTCTGAAGTTACACATCACAGTATCACAACAGCGTGACCGTTTTGGAATATTGTGTGCTTATTGTTTAGAAAGTATTTAGTATTTAAGTATAAGTTGCCCACACTTTAGATGAGGCCACGCAAAAAGACTTAACTGGTGATTAGTAAAGTAGTTTATAAAGACCTATATTACATATCTTATGTAATGGTCTTATGAATATTAGTGTAACAATGTGCGCTGAGAGTTGGGAAGCAAGTTCAAAGAGTGAGGGATTTAACCAATAAACGAAACATAATAGAAAACAAGAAACACAAACAACGCACAGACCAAACTGAAACAGAAACAATGACGCCTGGGGAAGGAACCAAAACGAGTGACATATATAGGGCAGGTAATCAAGGAGGTGATGGAGTCCAGGTGAGTGTCATAACACGCTGATGACCGCAACGATGGTGACAGGGCTGCGCCATAACGAGCAGCCTGGTGACCTAGAGGCCGGAGAGGGAGCACACGTGACAGTACCCCCTCCCTGACGCACGGCTTCAGCCGCAGGACGCAGACCAAGATGACGATCCCGGGGATCAGGAGCGGACCGGTAACCTAGGTGCGGGAACCTGTCGACCTAGAGCGCCAGAGATCTTATAAGAAATCCCGCTATGCCCTCCGACGAACCATCAAACAGGCAAAGTGCCAACACAGGACTAACATTAAATCGTACTACACCGGCTCCGACACTCGTCAGATGTGGCAGGGCCTGCAAACTATTACAGACTACAAAGAGAAGCACAGCCGCGAGCTGCTCAGTGACACGAGCCTACCAGACGAGCTAAATAACTTCTATGCTCGCTTCGAGTCAAGTAACACTGAAACATGCATGAGAGCATCAGCTGTTCCGGACGACTGTGTGATCACGCTCTCCGCAGCCGATGTGAGTAAGACCTTCAAACAGGTCAACATTCACAAGGCCGCAGGGCCAGACGGATTACCAGGACTTGTACTCCGAGCATGCGCTGACCAACTGGCAAGTGTCTTCACTGACATTTTCAACCTCTCCCTGTCTGAGTCTGTAATACCAACATGTTTCAAGCAGACCACCATAGTCCCTGTGCCCAAGAAATACTAAGATAGCCTGCCTAAATGACTACCGACCCATAGCACTCATGTCTGTAGCCATGAAATGCTTTGAAAGGCTGGTCATGGCTCACATCAACAACAATATCCCAGAAACCCTAGATCCACTCCAATTAGCATACCACACCAAAAGATCCACAGACGATGCAATCTCTATTGCACTCCCCACTGCCCTGTCACACCTTGGAAAAAGGAACACCTATGTGAGACTGCTATTCATTGACTACAGCTCAGTGTTCAACACCATAGTGCCCTCAAAGCTCATCACTAAGCTAAGGACCCTGGGACTAAACACCTCCCTCTGGAACTGAATCCTGGATTTCATGATGGGCCGCCCCCAGGTGGTAAGGGTAGGGGTGCGTGCTCAGCCCCTTCATGTACTCCCTGTTCACTCATGACTGCACGGGCAGGCACTACTACTACCAACACCATCATTAAGTTTGCTGATGACACACCAGTGGTAGGCCTGATCACTGACAACGATGAGACAGCCTATAGGGAGGAGGTCAGAGACCTGACCGTGTGGTGCAAGGACAACAACCCCCCCTCAACGTGATCAAGACAAAGGAGAAGATTGTGGACTGCAGGAAAAGGAGGACCGAGCACGCCCCCATTCTCATTGACGGGGCTGTAGTGGAGCAGGATTCAAGTTCCTTGGCGTCCACATCATCAACAAACTAACATGGTCCAAGCACACCAAGACAGTTGTGGAGAGGGCACGACAAAACCTATTCCCCCTCAGTAGACTGAAAAGATTTGGCATGGGTCCTCAGATCCTCAAAAGGTTTTACAGCTGCACCATCGAGAGCATCCTGACAGGTTCGTTCACTGCCTGGTATGGCAACTGCTTGGCCTCCGACCGCAAGGCACTACAGAGGGTAGTGCGTACGGCCCAGTACATCACCGGGACCAAGCTTCCTGCCATCCAGGACCTCTATACCAGGTGGTGTCAGAGGAAGGCCCTAAAAATTGTCAAAGACTCCAGCCACCCTAGTCATAGACTGTTCTCTCTGCTACCGCACGGCAAGCAGTACCGGAGTGCCAAGTCTAGGTCCAAGAGGCTCCTAAATAGCTTCTACCCCAAGCCATAAGACTCCTGAACAGCGAATCAAATGGCTAATCACTTTGTCAACCAAAACGTGTTATAGACTGACTGTACAAAACATTATGAACATAGACTGATCAGGTGAAGCTGCGATCCCTTATTAATTTCACCTGTTAAAACCACTTCAATCAGTGTAGAAGACAGGTTAACAGTCAGTCATATTTACATTTTAGTCATTTAGCAGACGCTCTTATCCAGAGCGACTTACAAATTGGAAAGTTCATACATATTCATCCTGGTCCCCCCGTGGGGAATGAACCCACAACCCTGGCATTGCAAGCACCATGCTCTACCAACTGAGCCACACGGGACTCAGTTGGTAGAATGTAGAATGTGATGTGTATAGTCCTACAATGTTATTGTGAGAGAATAATGTAAGAAAATCCAATGTTGAGCATTTATTTATTCCGCCAAATAGTTGTCCGCTCTAAGCCACAAGATATCAGTGTAGTAAAATGATAAACGCGTATAGGTCTGCCCATCATGAACTTGACAGATGAGAGAGAAAAGCTTTGATAGCAATTAAAAAAGTAATTTTGGGACATGTATAGGCCTATTTCTTAAGATGAATTACAAGTAAAAATCATATACCATGTAAACAGAGCCCAACCGTTGCCCAAAAATCAACCCATCAACAGTGTTATAGTTCTCCACATACTGTACGTTGAAACATTTCGTTATGAATCATTATACATTGTGGATTTTCACCTGCAGTTTAACAGAAATGCATTCAGTCATTGAACTACACACTCAGTTGAAGACACACTATGGACGTTTAGTTGTTAATTGTTTACATCAAATGTTGGTTTAATTTCTGAACAATATTACTGTCCATTTGGGGGACCACTTTTGGATCAAGAGCACCCCCAGAGGCACAAGTTCCATATATCCTCTTTAAGTTTTCTCATTACATGTGACCTAAGCAAGTGTTCGGATCCGAACTCGGAATGTAAATTGATGGGTATAGGGACCCTGCAGGTGCATTGTTCCTTGTGCATTCATCTTTTCTATGGTCTCTCCCCAATGATGTATATAAACCCTGGATTGCTGATGCTGTGTAATGGCCAATGAGAGGCTTTGAAGCCACAGGCCGCCACATTGGCACACCCCAGAAAGAGCAGTCCTCCATAGGAATGAATGGAGTTCTACAATATTTCAATAAAATGTTTCAAGGACACAATTTCATGTATTTATTTGTTGTGGTGGGGGCATTAACATTAACACTCTCAAAATATAAAATGTTCATGTTCAGTTCAATTAATATCATTTTCATGTATGCATTAAGGTGTCTGTAATAGAATATATTTGTCAAAAAACAAATGTAGATGCATTCAAATAGATGCATTTCTATAGCTTTTTTTTTTTACAATGAAGGAGGAGTTCCAAAATGGCTGTGCGTTGGCTTCAAAGCAGCGCCCCCTCTTAGTCATCTAAGGTTAATAGATATTATGGTCTCCTCCTCTGCTATGAAATTGATGTGGACTGCAATTGCTCTAACAGTCTTGAAGTCAGCATGGACATGAATTTGTCAGCGCGTTGTGCTTTGGTTCTTTCTCTGTTGGCATTTGTAGATTTGAAAATAGTCTCTGCTGCAGAAACGGGAGGCACATCTACAGGTGAGTTGTTCTAATTAGCCTACTTTGCATTATTTGTCATTATTTGTCATGAAACAAACTGTGATAATTTGATGAGTTTTTTGAAGAAGCCTGCTACACTTGACTTAGGTGTTATAGCCTACCTAAGTGGTTATAAACAATAGCCTATAATTGTGCATTGCCCCTTTGCAACCTATTTTGTTGCTACCTTACTAAGAAATACAAGCCAGCCATTATGACTTTGAATCAATCCAGCCTACCCTTGGCCATTTTACGCATACACTGTAAAAACAATTCTAGTTGTTTCAACAAATTATTATGAAGTAAGTGGTTCCAAAGCCTTTTTCAGTTTATTCAACTTCTAGATAAAAGTGTTACCTGAACTTAACATTTTTAGTTGGCCCAAACTTAGCTCCAACTTGAGAAAACGTATGCAACAACTCAGTCAACATATAATGATGTGTTTGTCAACTTGTCTCATATGTTCATTCAACTATAAATTATTACTTGGGCATCTTAAAAGCACTGTTTGTGTGTCTGTATGTAACCAGTTGCACAGCCCTTTTTAGTTAACATACAATGTTTTCAACCTACATATTTGAACCAATAGATTGTGAGTATTCAGAAGGCTGTCATGCATTTTCATGGGTGTTATGGGGGAAACATTGATGATCGGGGACAAATGTCTCCAAAACCATTATTTAGACACAAAATTACTTGGAGTATGGCCTACAAACTTTCCAGAGATTCAAATGCATATTTGTCAAATCCATCTCGACACAAACATGATAGATTTTCATAAATTGGTTCAGTCCAATTGTGTCTATGTTCATGTCTCTTTGTGGCAAGTTGGGTTCCCTGACATCTGCTCAAATTGTGTTGTCCCAAAGCAAAGCCTGGAGTGTGCCCTCGTAGACGATGGGGCATAGGGATATGTGCAGAGTTATGTTCCAGTGACAGTGACTGCCCCAATGATGAAAAATGCTGTCACAACGGATGTGGGCATGTCTGCATTGCACCTTACACAGGTAGGATATGGTTCCAGAGTGACAGATACACACATCTATTGCATTCATTGTTGCTGCTTTACTCTGGAAACATGAATGCTGGAGCTCTCTTAAGAGCTAAAACACTCAATTAATAAGTCACGTAATAGAAAGACTTCAAATGGAAGAGTCAGTGTAGGCTGACAAGTTGCTACCATAAACCTATTTGTAATGGGGAAATGTAAGATCGCTAAAGATCATATTTAGTTTAGAGTGACCAACAAAACATTTAGCGTATACAGTCTATGTAATACGCAATATTTCCAGGATTCTAGTTGTGACACTCAAGGTGTGGGTTGATGGTCAATAGACTTGATGCTGAATGTTATGGATTGTTCTCATATCTGTTGAAAGTGATTGACGCCAGACTGGAGGTACAAGTACCAGGACCGAGGACACACTGATTATTCACTGTTGTATTGTGTTGATGACATTCTGTGACCACTGTGTGATTCTGTAGCAGCTAACATTTATCGTAACCATCTCCACACAAATATAACAGATTTTCAGAAAATGGTTCAGTGTATTTGTGTCCATGTTCATGTCTCTTTGTGGTAAGTTCGGTTCCCTGACATGTCTGCTCAAATTGTGTTGTCCCAAAGCAAAGCCTGGAGTGTGCCCTCGTAGACGATGGGGCGTAGGGACGTGTGCAGAGTTATGTTCCGATGACAGTGACTGCCCCAATGATGAAAAATGCTGCCACAATGGATGTGGGCATGTCTGCAATGCACCTTACACAGGTAGGATATGGTCCCTGAGTGACAGACATCTATTGCATTCATTATTCCTGCATTACTCTGGAATCAAGAAAGCTGGATCTTGTAATGTACAGTTCATACACATAGATCAATATATTTCACATACACTCTCTTTAGAGCTGAGACACTCAATTAAGAAGATTTCTGAGAGCCACGTAGGCCTTTAGAGTTATATATATATATATATGCAGCCATATAGCTCAAACTTGACTTCCAAATGGGACATCTGACCATGTCCTGACTACGTCAGGAAGTGCCTTCAAAAACCAGCCACTAGGGGTAACGGTGAGTGCTATTACCATCAAGTAGGCTTGGGTGTTGCTATGGAGTTCTGGGTAGAGGTGATTATATATATATATGCACCATAAACATTTTCTAATGGGGACATATAAGACCGGTAAAGTTTATATTTAATTTAGAGTGATCAACATAATGTTTAGCATAGAGTTTCTGTAATACACATGATTTCCATTGTTCTACTTGTGACATTCAAGGTGTGGGTTGATGGTCACTAGACTTGATGTTGAATGTTATGGATTGTTCTCATATCTGTTGATAGTGATTGGCGCCAGACTGCAGGTCCCAGTAGAAGGACCGAGGACACACTGATTATTCACTGTTGTATTGTGTTGATGACATTGTGGAACACTGTGTGATTCTATAGCAGCTGACAATGTCACCACCTTTCTGTTTTGACTTCCTACAAATACAAATTCCTATTTATCGTAAACATCTCCACACAAATATGACAGATTTTCAGAAAATGGTTCAGTCCAATTTTGTCCATGTTCATGTGTCTTTGTGGTAAGTTGGGTTCCCTGACATGTCTGGTTAAATTGTGTTGTCCCAAAGAAAAGCCTGGAGTGTGCCCTCGTAGACGATGGGGCTCAGGGATATGTGCAGAGTTCTGTTCCAATGACAGTGACTGCCCCAATGATGAAAAATGCTGCCACAATGGATGTTGCATTGCACCTACACAGGTAGGATATGGTCCCAGAGTGACAGATACACACATCCATTGCATTCATTATTGCTGCTTTACTCTGGAATCAAGAAAGCTGGAGCTTGTAATGTACATTTCATACACATATATATATATTTGTCACATACACTCTCTTTAGAGCTGAGACACTAAATTAAGAAGATTTCCAAGATGTTGTGCAACATCTATACACTCCGAGTATACCAAACGTTAGGAACACTTTCCTATTTTGAGTTGCACCCCCTTTTGCCCTCAGAAAAGCTTCAATTCATCAAGGCATGGACTCTACAAGGTGTTGAAAGCAGTCCATAGGGATGACTCCAGTTGACTCCAATGCTTCTCACAGTTGTGTTATGTTGGCTGGATGTCCTTTGATTTCCATTGTTCTACTTGTGACATTCAAGGTGTGGGTTGATGGTCACTAGACTTGATGCTGAATGTTATGGATTGTTCTCACATCTGTTGATAGAGATTGACGCCGGACTTGAGGTACAAGGGCCGAGGACACACTGATTATTCACTGTTATATTGTATTGATGACATTCTGTGAACACTGTGTGATTCTGTAGCAGCTGACAGCCTGTTTGTTTTGACTTCCTACAAACCTCTAGAGCTGGTGTTTACAGAACATTTGGTGCTGTCTGATTAGAATGTAAAGGGCATGTCTCCAAGATGCCAGTTAGACATTTTCTCTGCTTCTGTGCTGGAAGTGTCTCCCTGTTGCAAATTTTAATAAACTGTGTCCTCCACCTCTTTGGAGGTCAAATATCTTTTGGGGGGTTTTTACAGCTTTTCTGCTACATATACATGCACATACATTGTACATATACATTTTATATGGATAGATTTATTATGGATAGATTTGATTGACTTTACCTGCGACTGCTTTTCTCGATTGTTAACCTGGAAATTCCTATTACACGTATGTTTCTACTGTATAACTGACCGCTTTTTCTCTGTTACCATAGTGAAGCCCGGTCGCTGTGTCCTGCCCAAGGGGACCTACATGTGTGCCGAGTACTGTTACAAAGATGGCCAGTGCCCGAGGAACAGAAGTGTTTCCGGATATGTTGATTCTACGCCTGCACTGAGCCATTGAAGCTTTATTGGAAATTCTTAATAATTATAAGAAATAAGTAGAAAATACAAATTATTACATGTACAATTATGTCTTTGAAAACTGATGATTTTATGCAATAATAAAAATGAAAAATGATCATAGCTTTTATGGAATCTGGACCAACTTCATGGACGGTATGTCAATTGACAAACTCATGTGGACTGCTGAATTTGAATAAAACAAGATTTTGAACAGCTGTGCTTGGGTTTTTAGGGGTTTATTTGAGACTCATGTGGTGCTCATGTGAATATCCTTAATTTTCCGGCTTCAGACCAATGCCTTTTCTCACTTTAAACATAGTTTTTGGTTTTTAATTTCCATGTTTTTTACACCGGAAGGTGATCATGCAACCTTATTATACAACATTATAATTAAGCAATAAGGCACGAGGAGGTGTGGTTGTTCACAATGTTGTATGTTTTATTCATTGATAAGATCCCTGCACATAATCATATTGATCATTGCTCATAAAAAATTGGTGAGAGCAAGGAAACAAAGACTGAAGCAAATATTTACTATGCGATTACACAATGTAGCTGGCTAGATAGATGACTACACAATCCCGAAATTTAGCAAAGCAGTTCTCAGTGGAAGGGTACTAAAATATTCTCTCTCGCTGAGACGAGGTGTGACCGTGAATACAGTCATCCATCTCGGTGGAAACAACTTGGGACACACAAAGGGGACAACCCTGGTGCGTGAGATGCGAGATGACTTGGAGGTAGTCCAAATGCTCCCTGGGACAATGGTGAGCTACTCTGACATCAAACAGTGGAGGATTTGGATGTTCCTCCGTGGCAGGCGCATGCCCACAATCCATCACTTTGCATTAAATCACTGTGTCGCTGGGCAGTACCATAGGGCAGTGTTTCCCAAACTCGGTCCTGGGGCCCCTCCTGGGTGCACGTTTCAGTTTTTGCTCTAGCACTACACAGCTGATGAAAATAATCAAAGCTTGATGATGAGTTGGTTATTTGAATCAGCTGTGTAGTGCTTGGGCAAAATCCCCAAATGTGCACCAAGTGGTACCCATGGTAACAACCATTCCTGAACCTGACTCCAAAAACAAGCCACCGAGGGACAGTACCAAAATAGATACTCTATTGATTCTGTTCAATGCCCCATATACTGAGCATTCTTTTTGTAGCGGGAATTTGATATAATAGCTTCAATTGAAAAGAAAGGTTTGATGCTTCAATTGTTACTTTGTATATTACTTCATAAATCTGATGCCGTGGTATTGGGATATCGAAAATCTGTTCCCAACTATCTTGAATTTAATGCGGTATAGTTGTCAACCCTCTTGACCATAAGGGAAACTGATACATGTTACGATTTATATTGGTTATTTTAAGCCATTTCCGATTAATTAATTCCTTTCTCTTTTAAGTAATTGCCTCTTCCATTTTTGTGGCAGAGCTGCGATGAACTGGTTATAATTTTGTATTGAGCATACATTTCCTTACACCGTGATTAATTGCTTGTGTGACATAATTTTACCTTTGTTGTTTACAATGTCATTCATTAACATGATACCTTCCTTATACATTCTCTACAAGAAAATGTTTTTTTCCTCTATCAGTACTTTCGAGATTAGACATATTATTTGCTGTAATATAGCCTATGTTCTGCCTCTTCTGGAGGATAACATTTAAACAGTAGCCTACTCTGTTTGGCTTCATTTAAAAAATATACTTAAACAGAGTTCCATTGTCAATCCACCAGAAATTGATGGTTTTAATCTGTATAACAGCAAAGAGACCCCTTTTGAAAATGGCTGTCTAGCACAGGAGGTTGGTGGCACCTTAATTGGGGCCAACAAGTGCTCAGCATATGTGGGGAACTCCTTCAAGACTGCTGGAAAAGCATTCCAGGTGAAGCTGGTTGAGAGAATGCCAAGAGTGTGCAAAGCTGTCATCAAGGCAAAGTGTGGCTACTAAGAAGAATTTAAAATATATTTTTATTTGTTTAACACTTTTTTGGTTACTACATGATTCCATATGTGTTATTTCATAGTTTTGATGTCTTCACTATTATTACACAATGTAGAAAATAGTAACAAAACCCCCCCCCCAAAAAACTGGAATGACTAGGTGTGTTCAAACCTTTGACTGGTACTGCATGTAAATGAGATATTTCTGTATTTCACTTTCAATAAATTAGCAAATATTTCTAAAATCATGTTTTCACTGTCATTATGAGATATTGTGTGTAGATGGGTGAGATTCTTTTTTAATGCTTTGCTGGTGGTGAAATTAGCGAAAGGGGGGTGGGGGGATTGGGCTGTGAGGTTACTTTTGCAAGGATTGAAGACTCCCAATTGCTAACATGTATAGAGAGCAACAGTAATGATGTCTCTTTGTAGGGACTAACTCCACCATGGTTCTTTGAACAAAGCCTATGGGAAAATGTATGGAGTTTTTGTAGGGTTTTTGGATAAACGCTGAAAATACGTTTTGTGGTGAAGACAGGTTTAGGAGATCTTATACGTTTTGTTCTATGAGATCATCTTCATTAGCTAATGTCACTTTTTGGGAATTTTGAAGCATTTATGTAATTAAGAAAAGCATTTGTGGACTAAAAACATTATGTTACTCAACATAGAGTTTGTCTGAAGTTACACATCACAGTATCAAAACAGCGTGACCGTTTTGGAATATTGTGTGCTTATTGTTTAGAAAGTATTTAGTATTTAAGTATAAGTTGCCCACACTTTAGATGAGGCCACGCAAAAAGACTTAACTGGTGATTAGTAAAGTAGTTTATAAAGACCTATATTACATATCTTATGTAATGGTCTTATGAATATTAGTGTAACAATGTGCGCTGAGAGTTGGGAAGCAAGTTCAAAGAGTGAGGGATTTAACCAATAAACGAAACATAATAGAAAACAAGAAACACAAACAACGCACAGACCAAACTGAAACAGAAACAATGACGCCTGGGGAAGGAACCAAAACGAGTGACATATATAGGGCAGGTAATCAAGGAGGTGATGGAGTCCAGGTGAGTGTCATAACACGCTGATGACCGCAACGATGGTGACAGGGATGCGCCATAACGAGCAGCCTGGTGACCTAGAGGCCGGAGAGGGAGCACACGTGACAGTACCCCCTCCCTGACGCACGGCTTCAGCCGCAGGACGCAGACCAAGATGACGATCCCGGGGATCAGGAGCGGACCGGTAACCTAGGTGCGGGAACCTGTCGACCTAGAGCGCCAGAGATCTTATAAGAAATCCCGCTATGCCCTCCGACGAACCATCAAACAGGCAAAGTGCCAACACAGGACTAACATTAAATCGTACTACACCGGCTCCGACGCTCGTCAGATGTGGCAGGGCCTGCAAACTTTTACAGACTACAAAGAGAAGCACAGCCGCGAGCTGCTCAGTGACACGAGCCTACCAGACGAGCTAAATAACTTTTATGCTCGCTTCGAGTCAAGTAACACTGAAACATGCATGAGAGCATCAGCTGTTCCGGACGACTGTGTGATCACGCTCTCCGCAGCCGATGTGAGTAAGACCTTCAAACAGGTCAACATTCACAAGGCCGCAGGGCCAGACGGATTACCAGGACGTGTACTCCAAGCATGCGCTGACCAACTGGCAAGTGTCTTCACTGACATTTTCAACCTCTCCCTGTCTGAGTCTGTAATACCAACATGTTTCAAGCAGACTACCATAGTCCCTGTGCCCAAGAAAAACTAAGATAGCCTGCCTAAATGACTACCGACCCATAGCACTCACGTCTGTAGCCATGAAATGCTTTGAAAGGCTGGTCATGTCTCACATCAACACCATTATCCCAGAAACCCTAGACCCACTCCAATTAGCATACCACACCAAAAGATCCACAGACGATGCAATCTCTATTGCACTCCCCACTGCCCTGTCACACCTGGAAAAAAGGAACACCTATGTGAGACTGCTATTCATTGACTACAGCTCAGTGTTCAACACCATAGTGCCCTCAAATCTCATCACTAAGCTAAGGACCCTGGGACTAAACACCTCCCTCTGGAACTGAATCCTGGATTTCATGATGGGCCGCCCCCAGGTGGTAAGGGTAGGGGTGCGTGCTCAGCCCCTTCCTGTACTCCCTGTTCACTCATGACTGCACGGCCAATTACTACTCCAACACCATCATTAAGTTTGCTGATGACACACCAGTGGTAGGCCTGATCACCGACAACGATGAGACAGCCTATAGGGAGGAGGTCAGAGACCTGACCGTGTGGTGCAAGGACAACAACCCCCCCTCAACGTGATCAAGACAAAGGAGAAGATTGTGGACTGCAGGAAAAGGAGGACCGAGCACGCCCCCATTCTCATTGACGGGGCTGTAGTGGAGCAGGATTCAAGTTCCTTGGCGTCCACATCATCAACAAACTAACATGGTCCAAGCACACCAAGACAGTTGTGGAGAGGGCACGACAAAACCTATTCCCCCTCAGTAGACTGAAAAGATTTGGCATGGGTCCTCAGATCCTCAAAAGGTTTTACAGCTGCACCATCGAGAGCATCCTGACAGGTTCGTTCACTGCCTGGTATGGCAACTGCTTGGCCTCCGACCGCAAGGCACTACAGAGGGTAGTGCGTACGGCCCAGTACATCACCGGGACCAAGCTTCCTGCCATCCAGGACCTCTATACCAGGTGGTGTCAGAGGAAGGCCCTAAAAATTGTCAAAGACTCCAGCCACCCTAGTCATAGACTGTTCTCTCTGCTACCGCACGGCAAGCAGTACCAGAGTGCCAAGTCTAGGTCCAAGAGGCTCCTAAATAGCTTCTACCCCAAGCCATAAGACTCCTGAACAGCGAATCAAATGGCTAATCACTTTGTCAACCACAACGTGTTATAGACTGACTGTACAAAACATTATGAACATAGACTGATATAGACTGACCAGGTGAAAGCTGCCATCCCTTATTAATTTCACCTGTTAAAACCACTTCAATCAGTGTAGATGGAGGTTAGGAGACAGGTTAACAGTCAGTCATATAGAATGTGATGTGTATAGTCCTACAATGTTATTGTGAGAGAATAATGTAAGAAAATCCAAAGTTGAGCATTTATTTATTCCGCCAAATAGTTGTCCGCTCTAAGCCACAAGATATCAGTGTAGTAAAATGATAAACGCGTATAGGTCTGCCCATCATGAACTTGACAGATGAGAGAGAAAAGCTTTGATAGAAATTAAAAAAGTAATTTTGGGACATGTATAGGCCTATTTCTTAAGATGAATTACAAGTAAAAATCATATACCATGTAAACAGAGCCCAACCGTTGCCCAAAAATCAACCCATCAACAGTGTTATAGTTCTCCACATACTGTACATTGAAACATTTCGTTATGAATCATTATACATTGTGGATTTTCACCTGCAGTTTAACAGAAATGCATTCAGTCATTGAACTACACACTCAGTTGAAGACACACTATGGACGTTTAGTTGTTAATCGTTTACATCAAATTTTGGTTTAATTTCTGAACAATATTACTGTCCATTTGGGGGACCACTTTTGGATCAAGAGCACCCCCAGAGGCACAAGTTCCATATATCCTCTTTAAGTTTTCTCATTACATGTGACCTAAGCAAGTGTTCGGATCCGAACTCGGAATGTAAATTGATGGGCATAGGGACCCTGCAGGTGCATTGTTCCTTGTGCATTCATCTTTTCTATGGTCTCTCCCCAATGATGTGTATAAACCCTGGATTGCTGATGCTGTGTAATGGCCAATGAGAGGCTTTGAAGCCACAGGCCGCCACATTGGCACACCCCAGAAAGAGCAGTCCTCCATAGGAATGAATGTTCTACAATATTTCAATAAAATGTTTCAAGGACACAATTTCATGTATTTATTTGTTGTGGTGGGGGCATTAACATTAACACTCTCAAAATATAAAATGTTCATGTTCAGTTCAATGAATATCATTTTCATGTATGCATTAAGGTGTCTGTAATAGAATATATTTGTCAAAAAACAAATGTAGATGCATTCAAATAGATGCATTTCTATAGCTTTTTTTTTTTACAATGAAGGAGGAGTTCCAAAATGGCTGTGCGGTGGCTTCAAAGCAGCGCCCCCTCTTAGTCATCTAAGGTTAATACGTATTATGGTCTCCTCCTCTGCTATGAAATTGATGTGGACTGCAATTGCTCTAACAGTCTTGAAGTCAGCATGGACATGAATTTGTCAGCGCGTTGTGCTTTGGTTCTTTCTCTGTTGGCATTTGTAGATTTGAAAATAGTCTCTGCTGCAGAAACGGGAGGCACATCTATAGGTGAGTTGTTCTAATTAGCCTACTTTGCATTATTTGTCATTATTTGTCATGAAACAAACTGTGATAATTTGATGAGTTTTATGAAGAAGCCTGCTACACTTGACTTAGGTGTTATAGCCTACCTAAGTGGTTATAAACAATAGCCTATAATTGTGCATTGCCCCTTTGCAACCTATTTTGTTGCTACCTTACTAAGAAATACAAGCCAGCCATTATGACTTTGAATCAATCCAGCCTACCCTTGGCCATTTTATGCATACACTGTAAAAACAATTCTAGTTGTTTCAACAAATTATTATGAAGTAAGTGGTTCCAAAGCCTTTTTCAGTTTATTCAACTTCTAGATAAAAGTGTTACCTGAACTTAACATTTTTAGTTGGCCCAAACTTAGCTCCAACTTGAGAAAACGTATGCAACAACTCAGTCAACATATAATGATGTGTTTGTCAACTTGTCTCATATGTTCATTCAACTATAAATTATTACTTGGGCATCTTAAAAGCACTGTTTGTGTGTCTGTGTGTAACCAGTTGCACAGCCCTGTTTAGTTAACATACAATGTTTTCAACCTACATTATGTGAACCAATAGATTGTGAGTATTCAGAAGGCTGTCATGCATTTTCATGGGTGTTATGGGGGAAACATTGATGATTGGGGACAAATGTCTCCAAAACTATTAATTAGACACAACATTACTTGGAGTATGGCCTACAAACTTTCCAGAGATTCAAATGCATATTTGTCAAATCCATCTCGACACAAACATGATAGATTTTCATAAATTGGTTCAGTCCAATTGTGTTTATGTTCATGTCTCTTTGTGGCAAGTTGGGTTCCCTGACATCTGCTCAATTTGTGTTGTCCCAAAGCAAAGCCTGGAGTGTGCCCTCGTAGACGATGGGGCATAGGGATATGTGCAGAGTTATGTTTCAGTGACAGTGACTGCCCCAATGATGAAAAATGCTGTCACAACGGATGTGGGCATGTCTGCATTGCACCTTACACAGGTAGGATATGGTTCCAGAGTGACAGATACACACATCTATTGCATTGATTATTGCTGCATTACTCTGGAAACATGAATGCTGGAGCTCTCTTTAGAGCTAAGACACTCAATTAAGAAGTCACGTAATAGAAAGACTTCAAAGGGAAGAGTCAGTGTAGGCTGACAAGTTGCTACCATAAACCTATTTGTAATGGGGAAATGTAAGATCGCTAAAGATCATATTTAGTTTAGAGTGACCAACAAAACATTTAGCGTATACAGTCTATGTAATACACAATATTTCCAGGATTCTAGTTGTGACACTCAAGGTGTGGGTTGATGTTCACTAGACTTGATGCTGAATGTTATGGATTGTTCTCATATCTGTTGAAAGTGATTGACACCAGACTGGAGGTACAAGTACCAGGACCGAGGACACACTGATTATTCACTGTTGTATTGTGTTGATGACATTCTGTGACCACTGTGTGATTCTGTAGCAGCTAACATTTATCGTAACCATCTCCACACAAATATGACAGATTTTCAGAAAATGGTTCAGTGTATTTGTGTCCATGTTCATGTCTCTTTGTGGTAAGTTCGGTTCCCTGACATGTCTGCTCAAATTGTGTTGTCCCAAAGCAAAGCCTGGAGTGTGCCCTCGTAGACGATGGGGCGTAGGGACGTGTGCAGAGTTATGTTCCGATGACAGTGACTGCCCCAATGATGAAAAATGCTGCCACAATGGATGTGGGCATGTCTGCAATGCACCTTACACAGGTAGGATATGGTCCCTGAGTGACAGACATCTATTGCACTCATTATTCCTGCATTACTCTGGAATCAAGAAAGCTGGATCTTGTAATGTACAGTTCATACACATAGATCAATATATTTCACATACACTCTCTTTAGAGCTGAGACACTAAATTAAGAAGATTTCTGAGAGCCATGTAGGCCTTTAGAGTTATATATATATATATGCACCATAAACATTTTCTAATGGGGACATATAAGACCGGTAAAGTTTATATTTAATTTAGAGTGATCAACATAATGTTTAGCATAGAGTTTCTGTAATACACATGATTTCCATTGTTCTACTTGTGACATTCAAGGTGTGGGTTGATGGTCACTAGACTTGATGTTGAATGTTATGGATTGTTCTCATATCTGTTGATAGTGATTGGCGCCAGACTGGAGGTCCCAGTAGAAGGACCGAGGACACACTGATTATTCACTGTTGTATTGTGTTGATGACATTGTGGAACACTGTGTGATTCTATAGCAGCTGACAATGTCACCACCTTTCTGTTTTGACTTCCTACAAATACAAATTCCTATTTATCGTAAACATCTCCACACAAATATGACAGATTTTCAAAAAATGGTTCAGTCCAATTTTGTCCATGTTCATGTCTCTTTATGGTAAGTTGGGTTCCCTGACATGTCTGGTTAAATTGTGTTGTCCCAAAGCAAAGCCTGGAGTGTGCCCTCGTAGACGATGGGGCTCAGGGATATGTGCAGAGTTCTGTTCCAATGACAGTGACTGCCCCAATGATGAAAAATGCTGCCACAATGGATGTTGCATTGCACCTACACAGGTAGGATATGGTCCCAGAGTGACAGATACACACATCCATTCCATTCATTATTGCTGCTTTACTCTGGAATCAAGAAAGCTGGAGCTTGTAATGTACATTTCATACACATAGATATATATCTTTCACATACACTCTCTTTAGAGCTGAGACACTAAATTAAGAAGATTTCCAAGATGTTGTGCAACATCTATACACTCCGAGTATACCAAACGTTAGGAACACTTTCCTATTTTGAGTTGCACCCCCTTTTGCCCTCAGAAAAGCTTCAATTCATCAAGGCATGGACTCTACAAGGTGTTGAAAGCAGTCCATAGGGATGCTGGCCCATGTTGACTCCAATGCTTCTCACAGTTGTGTTATGTTGGCTGGATGTCCTTTGGTTGGTGGACCGTTGGCGGAGGGTAGCCTAGGGGTTAGAGCTTTGGACTAGTAACCGAAAGGTTGCAAGAGCAAATCCCCGAGCTGACAAGGTAAAAATCAGTCGTTAAGAACAAGGCAGTTAACCCACGGTTCCTAGGACGTCATTGAAAATAAGAATTTGTTCTTAACTGACTTGCCTAGTTAAATAAAAGTAAAATAAATAAAAAATGTAAAAAATCTTGATACACACAGGAAATTGTTGAGCATGAAAAACCCAGCAGCGTTGCAGTTCTTGACACAGTCAAACTGGTGCGCCTGGCACCTACTACCATACCCTGTTCAAAGGCACTTACGTCTGTTGTCTTGCCCATTCACCCTCCTGAAGGGCACACATACATAATCCATGTGTCTATATCTACGGAGCTGTGAGGGGAACGGCACCTCCGTACCTTCAGGCTCTGATCAGGCCCTACACCCAAACAAGGGCACTGCGTTCATCCACCTCTGGCCTGCTCGCCTCCCTACCTCTGAGGAAGTACAGTTCCCGCTCAGCCCAGTCAAAACTGTTCGCTGCTCTGGCACCCCAATGGTGGAACAAACTCCCTCACGACGCCAGGTCAGCGGAGTCAATCACCACCTTCCGGAGACACCTGAAACCCCACCTCTTTAAGGAATACCTAGGATAGGATAAAGTAATCCTTCTAACCCCCCCCTCCCCCTTAAAAGACTGAGATGCACTATTGTAAAGTGGTTGTTCCACTGGATATCATAAGGTGAATGCACCAATTTGTAAGTCGCTCTGGATAAGAGCGTCTGCTAAATGACTTAAATGTAAATGTAAATGTATTGTCTCAAGGCTTAAAAATCCTTCATCCTTCTTTAACCTGTCTCCTCCCCTTCATCTACACTGATTGAAGTGGATTTAACAAGTTACATCAATATTGGATCATAGCTTTCACCTGGATTCACCTGGTCAGTCTCTGTCATGGAATGAGCAGGTGTTCATAATGTTTTGTTCAGTCAGTGTATAACACGTTGTTGTTGATAAAGTGATACAAATGCATATTTCAGGGAAATATGGGAATATCAGGCAGAGACTTCAGAGGAGTAGCAACATACGTTTCTTATGATACAGCAATTCACAGAACATTAATTAAGATGACAATTTGTTAAGGGCCACCAACAGAATTCCAACTCATTATAATAGTTAGACCTCAATGGAAAGAATCAGTGTACGGATGATTTCCATTGTTCTAGTTGTGACACTCAAGGTGTGAGTTGATGGTCACTGGACTTGATGCTGAATGTTATGGATTGTTCTCACATCTGTTGATAGAGATTGACGCCGGACTTGAGGTACAAGGGCCGAGGACACACTGATTATTCACTGTTATATTGTATTGATGACATTCTGTGAACACTGTGTGATTCTGTAGCAGCTGACAGCCTGTTTGTTTTGACTTCCTACAAGCCTCTAGAGCTGGTGTTTACAGAACATTTGGTGCTGTCTGATTAGAATGTAAAGGGCATGTCTCCAAGATGCCAGTTAGACATTTTCTCTGCTTCTGTGCTGGAAGTGTCTCCCTGTTGCAAATTTTAATAAACTGTGTCCTCCACCTCTTTGGAGGTCAAATATCTTTTGGGGGGTTTTTACAGCTTTTCTGCTACATATACATGCACATACATTGTACATATACATTTTATATGGATAGATTTATTATGGATAGATTTGATTGACTTTACCTGCGACTGCTTTTCTCGATTGTTAACCTGGAAATTCCTATTACACGTATGTTTCTACTGTATAACTGACCGCTTTTTCTCTGTTACCATAGTGAAGCCCGGTCGCTGTGTCCTGCCCAAGGGGACCTACATGTGTGCCGAGTACTGTTACAAAGATGGCCAGTGCCCGAGGAACAGAAGTGTTTCCGGATATGTTGATTCTACGCCTGCACTGAGCCATTGAAGCTTTATTGGAAATTCTTAATAATTATAAGAAATAAGTAGAAAATACAAATTATTACATGTACAATTATGTCTTTGAAAACTGATGATTTTATGCAATAATAAAAATGAAAAATGATCATAGCTTTTATGGAATCTGGACCAACTTCATGGACGGTATGTCAATTGACAAACTCATGTGGACTGCTGAATTTGAATAAAACAAGATTTTGAACAGCTGTGCTTGGGTTTTTAGGGGTTTATTTGAGACTCATGTGGTGCTCATGTGAATATCCTTAATTTTCCGGCTTCAGACCAATGCTTTTTCTCACTTTAAACATAGTTTTTTGTTTTTAATTTCCATGGTTTTTACACCGGAAGGTGATCATGCAACCTTATTATACAACATTATAATTAAGCAATAAGGCACGAGGAGGTGTGGTATATGGCCAATATACCATGCTAAGGACTGTTCTCAGCACGATGCAAAACGGAGTGCCTGGATATACTGCCCTTAGCCGTGGTATTTTGGCCATATACCACAAACCCCCGAGGTTCCTTATTGCTATTATAAACTGATTACCAACGTAATTGAAGCTGTAAAAATAAATGATTTGTCATACCCGTGGAATACGGCCTGATATTCCACGGCTGTCAGACAATCAGCATTCGGGGCACGAACCACGCACTTTATAATACTGTTTAACACATGCTCTCCTTGTGAATCTTCACAATGTTGTACGTTTTATTCATTGATAAGATCCCTGCACATAATCATACTGATCTATGCTCATAAAAAAATTGGCGAGAGCAAGGAAACAAAGACTGAAGCAAATATTTACTATGCGATTACACAATGTAGCTGGCTAGATAGATGACTACACAATCCCGAAATTTAGCAAAGCAGTTCTCAGTGGAAGGGTTCTGAAATATTCTCTCTCGCTGATACGAGGTGTGACCGTGAATACAGTCCAAATGCTCCCTGGGACAATGGTGAGCTACTCTGACATCAAACAGTGGAAGATTTGGATGTTCCTCTGTGGCAGGCGCATGCCCACAATCCATCACTTTGCATTAAATCATTGTGTCCCTGGGCAGTACCATAGGGCAGGGTTTCCCAAACTCGGTCCTGGGGCCCCTCCTGGGTGCACGTTTCGGTTTTTGCTCTAGCACTACACAGCTGATGAAAATAATCAAAGCTTGATGATGAGTTGGTTATTTGAATCAGCTGTGTAGTGCTTGGGCAAAATCCCCAAATGTGCACCAAGTGGTACCCATGGTAACAACCATTCCTGAACCTGACTCCAAAAACAAGCCACCGATGGACAGTACCAAAATAGATACTCTATTGATTCTGTTCAATGCCCCATATACTGAGCATTCTTTTTGTAGCGGGAATTTGATATAATAGCTTCAATTGAAAAGAAAGGTTTGATGCTTCAATTGTTACTTTGTATATTACTTCATAAATCTGATGCCGTGGTATTGGGATATCGAAAATCTGTTCCCAACTATCTTGAATTTAATGCGGTATAGTTGTCAACCCTCTTGACCATAAGGGAAACTGATACATGTTACGATTTATATTGGTCATTTTAAGCCATTTCCGATTAATTAATTCCTTTCTCTTTTAAGTAATTGCCTCTTCCATTTTTGTGGCAGAGCTGCGATGAACTGGTTATAATTTTGTATTGAGCATACATTTCCTTACACCGTGATTAATTGCTTGTGTGACATAATTTTACCTTTGTTGTTTACAATGTCATTCATTAACATGATACCTTCCTTATACATTCTCTACAAGAAAATGTTTTTTTCCTCTATCAGTACTTTCGAGATTAGACATATTATTTGCTGTAATATAGCCTATGTTCTGCCTCTTCTGGAGGATAACATTTAAACAGTAGCCTACTCTGTTTGGCTTCATTTAAAAAATATACTTAAACAGAGTTCCATTGTCAATCCACCAGAAATTGATGGTTTTAATCTGTATAACAGCAAAGAGACCCCTTTTGAAAATGGCTGTCTAGCACAGGAGGTTGGTGGCACCTTAATTGGGGCCAACAAGTGCTCAGCATATGTGGGGAACTCCTTCAAGACTGCTGGAAAAGCATTCCAGGTGAAGCTGGTTGAGAGAATGCCAATCGTGTGCAAAGCTGTCATCAAGGCAAAGTGTGGCTACTAAGAAGAATTTAAAATATATTTTTATTTGTTTAACACTTCTTTGGTTACTACATGATTCCATATGTGTTATTTCATAGTTTTGATGTCTTCACTATTATTACACAATGTAGAAAATAAAAACTGGAATGACTAGGTCTGTTCAAACTTTTGACTGGTACTGCATGTAAATGAGATATTTCTGTATTTCACTTTCAATAAATTAGCAAATATTTCTAAAATCATGTTTTCACTGTCATTATGAGATATTGTGTGTAGATGGGTGAGATTCTTTTTTAATGCTTTGATGGTGGTGAAATTAGCGAAAGGGGGGTGGGGGGATTGGGCTGTGACTCCCAATTGCTAACATGTATAGAGAGCAATAGTAATGATGTCTCTTTGTAGGGACTAACTCCGCCATGGTTCTTTGAACAAAGCCTATGGGAAAATGTATGGAGTTTTTGTAGGGTTTTTGGATAAACGCTAAAAATACGTTTTGTGGTGAAGACAGGTTTAGGAGATCTTATACGTTTTGTTCTATGAGATCATCTTCATCAGCTAATGTCCCTTTTTGGGAATTTTGAAGCATTTATGTAATTAAGAAAAGCATTTGTGGACTAAAAACATTATGTTACTCAACATAGAGTTTGTCTGAAGTTACACATCACAGTATCACAACAGCGTGACCGTTTTGGAATATTGTGTGCTTATTGTTTAGAAAGTATTTAGTATTTAAGTATAAGTTGCCCACACTTTAGATGAGGCCACGCAAAAAGACTTAACTGGTGATTAGTAAAGTAGTTTATAAAGACCTATATTACATATCTTATGTAATGGTCTTATGAATATTAGTGTAACAATGTGCGCTGAGAGTTGGGAAGCAAGTTCAAAGAGTGAGGGATTTAACCAATAAACGAAACATAATAGAAAACAAGAAACACAAACAACGCACAGACCAAACTGAAACAGAAACAATGACGCCTGGGGAAGGAACCAAAACGAGTGACATATATAGGGCAGGTAATCAAGGAGGTGATGGAGTCCAGGTGAGTGTCATAACACGCTGATGACCGCAACGATGGTGACAGGGCTGCGCCATAACGAGCAGCCTGGTGACCTAGAGGTCGGAGACGGAGCACACGTGACAGTACCCCCTCCCTGACGCACGGCTTCAGCCGCAGGACGCAGACCAAGATGACGATCCCGGGGATCAGGAGCGGACCGGTAACCTAGGTGCGGGAACCTGTCGACCTAGAGCGCCAGAGATCTTATAATAAATCCCGCTATGCCCTCCGACGAACCATCAAACAGGCAAAGTGCCAACACAGGACTAACATTAAATCGTACTACACCGGCTCCGACACTCGTCAGATGTGGCAGGGCCTGCAAACTATTACAGACTACAAAGAGAAGCACAGCCGCGAGCTGCTCAGTGACACGAGCCTACCAGACGAGCTAAATAACTTCTATGCTCGCTTCGAGACAAGTAACACTGAAACATGCATGAGAGCATCAGCTGTTCCGGACGACTGTGTGATCACGCTCTCCGCAGCCGATGTGAGTAAGACCTTCAAACAGGTCAACATTCACAAGGCCGCAGGGCCAGACGGATTACCAGGACTTGTACTCCGAGCATGCGCTGACCAACTGGCAAGTGTCTTCACTGACATTTTCAACCTCTCCCTGTCTGAGTCTGTAATACCAACATGTTTCAAGCAGACCACAATAGTCCCTGTGCCCAAGAAATACTAAGATAGCCTGCCTAAATGACTACCGACCCATAGCACTCATGTCTGTAGCCATGAAATGCTTTGAAAGGCTGGTCATGGCTCACATCAACACCAATTTCCCAGAAACCCTAGATCCACTCCAATTAGCATACCACACCAAAAGATCCACAGACGATGCAATCTCTATTGCACTCCCCACTGCCCTGTCACACCTGGGAAAAAGGAACACCTATGTGAGACTGCTATTCATTGACTACAGCTCAGTGTTCAACACCATAGTGCCCTCAAAGCTCATCACTAAGCTAAGGACCCTGGGACTAAACACCTCCCTCTGGAACTGAATCCTGGATTTCATGATGGGCCGCCCCCAGGTGGTAAGGGTAGGGGTGCGTGCTCAGCCCCTTCCTGTACTCCCTGTTCACTCATGACTGCACGGGCAGGCACTACTACTACCAACACCATCATTAAGTTTGCTGATGACACACCAGTGGTAGGCCTGATCACCGACAACGATGAGACAGCCTATAGGGAGGAGGTCAGAGACCTGACCGTGTGGTGCAAGGACAACAACCCCCCCTCAACGTGATCAAGACAAAGGAGATGATTGTGGACTGCAGGAAAAGGAGGACCGAGCACGCCCCCATTCTCATTGACGGGGCTGTAGTGGAGCAGGATTCAAGTTCCTTGGCGTCCACATCATCAACAAACTAACATGGTCCAAGCACACCAAGACAGTTGTGGAGAGGGCACGACAAAACCTATTCCCCCTCAGTAGACTGAAAAGATTTGGCATGGGTCCTCAGATCCTCAAAAGGTTTTACAGCTACACCATCGAGAGCATCCTGACAGGTTCATTCACTGCCTGGTATGGCAACTGCTTGGCCTCTGACCGCAAGGCACTACAGAGGGTAGTGCGTACGGCCCAGTACATCACCGGGACCAAGCTTCCTGCCATCCAGGACCTCTATACCAGGTGGTGTCAGAGGAAGGCCCTAAAAATTGTCAAAGACTCCAGCCACCCTAGTCATAGACTGTTCTCTCTGCTACCGCACGGCAAGCAGTACCGGAGCGCCATGTCTAGGTCCAAGAGGCTCCTAAATAGCTTCTACCCCAAGCCATAAGACTCCTGAACAGCGAATCAAATGGCTAATCACTTTGTCAACCAAAACGTGTTATAGACTGACTGTACAAAACATTATGAACATAGACTGATCAGGTGAAGCTGCGATCCCTTATTAATTTCACCTGTTAAAACCACTTCAATCAGTGTAGAAGACAGGTTAACAGTCAGTCATATTTACATTTTAGTCATTTAGCAGACGCTCTTATCCAGAGCGACTTACAAATTGGAAAGTTCATACATATTCATCCTGGTCCCCCCGTGGGGAATGAACCCACAACCCTGGCATTGCAAGCACCATGCTCTACCAACTGAGCCACACGGGACTCAGTTGGTAGAATGTAGAATGTGATGTGTATAGTCCTACAATGTTATTGTGAGAGAATAATGTAAGAAAATCCAATGTTGAGCATTTATTTATTCCGCCAAATAGTTGTCCGCTCTAAGCCACAAGATATCAGTGTAGTAAAATGATAAACGCGTATAGGTCTGCCCATCATGAACTTGACAGATGAGAGAGAAAAGCTTTGATAGCAATTAAAAAAGTTATTTTGGGACATGTATAGGCCTATTTCTTAAGATGAATTACAAGTAAAAATCATATACCATGTAAACAGAGCCCAACCGTTGCCCAAAAATCAACCCATCAACAGTGTTATAGTTCTCCACATACTGTACTTTGAAACATTTCGTTATGAATCATTATACATTGTGGATTTTCACCTGCAGTTTAACAGAAATGCATTCAGTCATTGAACTACACACTCAGTTGAAGACACACTATGGACGTTTAGTTGTTAATTGTTTACATCAAATGTTGGTTTAATTTCTGAACAATATTACTGTCCATTTGGGGGACCACGTTTGGATCAAGAGCACCCCCAGAGGCACAAGTTCCATATATCCTCTTTAAGTTTTCTCATTACATGTGACCTAAGCAAGTGTTCGGATCCGAACTCGGAATGTAAATTGATGGGCATAGGGACCCTGCAGGTGCATTGTTCCTTGTGCATTCATCTTTTCTATGGTCTCTCCCCAATGATGTGTATAAACCCTGGATTGCTGATGCTGTGTAATGGCCAATGAGAGGCTTTGAAGCCACAGGCCGCCACATTGGCACACCCGAGAAAGAGCAGTCCTCCATAGGAATGAATGTTCTACAATATTTCAATAAAATGTTTCAAGGACACAATTTCATGTATTTATTTGTTGTGGTGGGGGCATTAACATTAACACTCTCAAAATATAAAATGTTCATGTTCAGTTCAATGAATATCATTTTCATGTATGCATTAAGGTGTCTGTAATAGAATATATTTGTCAAAAAACAAATGTAGATGCATTCAAATAGATGCATTTCTATAGCTTTTTTTTTTTTTACAATGAAGGAGGAGTTCCAAAATGGCTGTGCGGTGGCTTCAAAGCAGCGCCCCCTCTTAGTCATCTAAGGTTAATACGTATTATGGTCTCCTCCTCTGCTATGAAATTGATGTGGACTGCAATTGCTCTAACAGTCTTGAAGTCAGCATGGACATGAATTTGTCAGCGCGTTGTGCTTTGGTTCTTTCTCTGTTGGCATTTGTAGATTTGAAAATAGTCTCTGCTGCAGAAACGGGAGGCACATCTATAGGTGAGTTGTTCTAATTAGCCTACTTTGCATTATTTGTCATTATTTGTCATGAAACAAACTGTGATAATTTGATGAGTTTTATGAAGAAGCCTGCTACACTTGACTTAGGTGTTATAGCCTACCTAAGTGGTTATAAACAATAGCCTATAATTGTGCATTGCCCCTTTGCAACCTATTTTGTTGCTACCTTACTAAGAAATACAAGCCAGCCATTATGACTTTGAATCAATCCAGCCTACCCTTGGCCATTTTATGCATACACTGTAAAAACAATTCTAGTTGTTTCAACGAATTATTATGAAGTAAGTGGTTCCAAAGCCTTTTTCAGTTTATTCAACTTCTAGATAAAAGTGTTACCTGAACTTAACATTTTTAGTTGGCCCAAACTTAGCTCCAACTTGAGAAAACGTATGCAACAACTCAGTCAACATATAATGATGTGTTTGTCAACTTGTCTCATATGTTCATTCAACTATAAATTATTACTTGGGCATCTTAAAAGCACTGTTTGTGTGTCTGTGTGTAACCAGTTGCACAGCCCTTTTTAGTTAACATACAATGTTTTCAACCTACATTATGTGAACCAATAGATTGTGATTATTCAGAAGGCTGCCATGCATTTTTTTTATCCCCTTTTCTCCCCAATTTTCGTGGTATCCAATCGCTAGTAATTACTATCTTGTCTCATCACTACAACTCCCGTACGGGCTCGGGAGAGACGAAGGTCGAAAGTCATGCGTCCTCCGAAGCACAACCCAACCAAGCCGCACTGCTTCTTAACACAGCGCGCCTCCAACCCGGAAGCCAGCTGCACCAATGTGTCGGAGGAAACACCGTGCACCCGCCCCCCTCGGTTAGCGCGCACTGCGCCCGGCCCGCCACAGGAGTCGCTGGAGCGCGATGAGACAAGGATATCCCTACCGGCCAAACCCTCCCTAACCCGGACGACGCTAAGCCAATTGTGCGTCGCCCCACGGACCTCCCGGTCGCGGCCGGCTGCGACAGAGCCTGGGCGCGAACCCAGACTCTGGTGGCGCAGCATAGCACTGCGATGCAGTGCTCTAGACCACTGCGCCACCCGGGAGGCCCTGCCATGCATTTTCATGGGTGTTATGGGGGAAACATTGATGATCGGGGACAAATGTCTCCAAAACTATTAATTAGACACAAAATTACTTGGAGTATGGCCTACAAACTTTCCAGAGATGCAAATGCATATTTGTCGAATACATCTCAACACAAATATGACAGATTTTCAGAAAATTATTCAGTCCAATTGTGTCTATGTTCATGTCTCATTGTGGCAAGTTGGGTCCCCTGACATATCTGCTCAAATTGTGTTCACAAAGCAAAGCCTGGAGTGTGCCCTCGTAGACGATGGGGCTCAGGCATATGTGCAGAGATCTGTTCCAATGACAGTGACTGCCCCAATGATGAAAAATGCTGTCACAATGGATGTGGGCATGACTGCATTGCACCTTACACAGGTAGGATATGGTCCCTGAGTGACAGATACACACATCCATTGCATTCATTATTGCTGCATTACTCTGGAAACAAGAATGCTGGAGCTCTCTTTAGAGCTAAGACACTTAATTATGAAGATTTCCAAGAGCCATGCAGGCATATAGAGTCTATATATATATATATATATATATGACCCAGAGTATTCCAGCTGTAGAATTAGAAAGATTCATAGTCATTGTAATAGTAAGACTTCAATGGGAAGAGTCAGTGTAGGCTGACAAGATCCTACCATAAACCTATTTGTAATGGGGAAATGTAAGATCGCTAAAGATCATATTTAGTTTAGAGTGACCAACAAAACATTTAGCGTATACAGTCTATGTAATACACAATATTTCCAGTATTCTAGTTGTGACACTAAAGGTGTGGGTTGATGGTCACTAGACTTGATGCTGAATGTTATGAATTGTTCTCATATCTGTTGATAGTGATTGACGCCAGACTGGATGTCCAAGTACCAGGATCGAGGACACACTGATTATTCACTGTTGTATTGTACTGATGACATTCTGTGACCACTGTGTGATTCTGTAGCAGCTAACATTTATCGTAACAATCTCCACACAAATATGACAGATTTTCAGAAAATGGTTCAGTCTAATTGTATCCATGTTCATGTGTCTTTGTGGTAAGTTGGGTTCCCTGACATGTCTGCTCAAATTGTGTTGTCCCAAAGCAAAGCCTGGAGTGTGCCCTCGTAGACGATGGGGCGTAGGGACGTGTGCAGAGTTATGTTCCAATGACAGTGACTGCCCCAATGATGATAAATGCTGCCACAATGGATGTGGGCATGACTGCATTGCACCGTACACAGGTAGGATATGGTCCCAGAGTGAAAGATACACCCATCTATTGCATTCATTATTGCTGCATTACTCTGGAAACAAGAAAGCTGGATCTTGTAATGTACAGTTCATACACATAGATCAATATACTTCACATACACTCTCTTTAGAGCTGAGACACTAAATTAAGAAGATTTCTGAGAGCCATGTAGGCCTTTAGAGTTATATACATGTACATATATATATGCAGCCATATAGCTCAAACTTGACTTCCAAATAGGACATCTGACCATGTCCTGACTACGTCAGGAAGTGCCTTCAAAAACCAGCCACTAGGGGTAACGGTGAGTGCTATTACCATCAAGTAGGCTTGGGTGTTGCTATGGAGTTCTGGGTAGAGGTGATGGATAGGTGTCATCCCATGACTCCAGAGCCAAAGGTCTCATGTTCAATCCAGTTGTAGATAGCTTTTTTTATATATAGTTTTTTATTCTATCCTAAACCTTAACTCTTAACTTCAACATTTGGCATTTGGGGCAACTCAGAAATGTGACATTTGGAGAATTGGAACTACAGTATGCTGAGCAGGAGGAGCAACCCAGGATGTCAAAAACACTTTAACATTTGACATTTGCAGAAAAGTACAAAACCGTCAAATTCTGAAGGGAGACTGAGAGCTTGTTGATATATGACCCTGAGAATTCCAGCCATAGAATTAGAAAGATTCCAAGTCATTGTAATAGTAAGACTTCAATGGAAAGAGTCAGTGCAGGCTGACAATTTGCCACCATAAACATTTTGTAATGGGTTCATTTAAGACCAGTAAAGCTCACATTTAATTTAGAGTGATCAACACAATGTTTAGCATAGAGTTTCTGTAATACACATGATTTCCATTGTTCTACTTGTGACATTCAAGGTGTGGGTTGATGGTCACTAGACTTGATGTTGAATGTTATGGATTGTTCTCATATCTGTTGACAGTGATTGACGCCAGACTGGAGGTCCCAGTAGAAGGACCGAGGACACACTGATTATTCATTGCATTGTTGTATTGTATTGATGACATTGTGGAACACTGTGTGATTCTATAGCAGCTGACAATGTCACCACCTTTCTGTTTTGACTTCCTACATATGTAAATGCCTATTTATCGTAACCATCTCCTCACAAATATGACAGATTTTCAGAAAATTGTTTGGTCCAATTGTTTCCTATTCCTCCTGCTCTCTCAGTGCCGGTCCTCCCGAAGGCAGGTCAGTGCCCGCTGCTTCTGAAAGTCGTTCCGTCACACAAGGGATGTGTCCGCGATGAGGACTGTCCTAAAGATGACAAATGCTGCGTCTTTCACTCTTACGCCTTGTGTGTCCCACCTGACTTCAGTAAGAACCTGACTGGTTTATTATTAACTGTGTTCAGAAGGCTGCCATGCGTTTTCATGGGTGTTATGGGGGAAACATTGATGATGGTGGCCAAATGTCTCCAAAACTAATTCAGACACAAAAATATTAGGGGTATTGTCTGCAATCTTTTCACAAATTCAAATTCCTGTTTATTATAAACATCTCCACACAAATATGACAGATTTTCAGAAAATGGTTCAGTCCAATTGTGTAAATGTTCATGTCTCTTTGTGGTAAGTTGGGTTCCCTGACATGTCTGGTTAAATTGTGTTGTCCCAAAGCAAAGCCTGGAGTGTGCCCTCGTAGACGATGGGGCGTGGGGACGTGTGCAGAGTTCTGTTCCAATGACAGTGACTGCCCCAATGATGAAAAATGCTGCCACAATGGATGTGGGCATGACTGCATTGCACCGACACAGGTAGGATATGGTCCCTGGGTGACAGATACACACATCCATTGCATTCATTATTGCTGCATTACTCTGGAAACAAGAAAGCTGGGGCTTGTAATGCACATTTCATACACATAGATATATTTCTCACATACACTCTCTTTAGAGCTGAGACACTCAATTAAGAAGATTTCCAAGATCCATGCAGGCCTTTAGAGTATATACCAATGTTCTGCAACATCTATACACTCTGAGTATACCAAACTTTAGGAAAACCTTCCTATTTTGAGTTGCACCCCCTTTTGTCCTCAGAAAAGCCTTAATTCGTCAGCGAATGGACTCTACAAGGTGTTGAAAGCGTTCCACAGGGATGCTGGCCAATGTTGACTCCAATGCTCCTCACAGTTGTGTCATGTTGGCTGGATGTCCTTTGGGTGGTAGACCATTCTTGATACACACAGGAAAATGTTGAGCATGAGAAACCCAACAGCTTTGCAGTTCTTGACACAGTCAATCCGGTGTGCTTGGCACCTACTACAATAGCCCGTTCAAAGGCAGTTAAATCTTTTGTCTTGCACGTTCACCCTCTGAACGGCACACATACCCAATCCCTGTGTCTATTTTCTCAAAGCTTAAAAATCCTTCTTTAACCTGTCTCCTCCACTTCATCTTCACTCCCCTTCATCTACACTGAAGTGGATTTAACAAGTTACATCAAGAAGGGATTATAGCTTTCAGCTGGATTCACCTGGTCAGTCTATGTTAATAAATAAAAAAATCACCTTTATTTATCCAGGTAGGCCAGTTGAGAACAAGTTTTCATTTAAAACTGCGACCTAGTCAAGATAAAGCAGAGCAGTGTGACAAAAACAACAACACAGTTACACATAAACAAACGTACAGTCAATAATAAAAATCTATGTACAGTGCGTGCAAATGTAGAAGAGTAGGGAGGTAGGCAATAAATAGGCCATAGAGGAGAAATAATTCCAATTTAGCATTAACACTGGAGTGATAAATGTGCAGATGATAAATGTGCAGATGATGATGTGCAAGTACAGATTCTGGGGTGCAAAAGAGCAAGTGGGTAAGTAATAATATGGGGATGAGGTAGTTGGGTTTGCTATTTACAGATTGGCTGTGTACAGGTACAGTGATCGGTAAGCTGCTCTGACAGCTGATGCTTAAAGTTAGAGAGGGAGAAATAAGACTCCAGCTTCGGAGATTTTTGCAATTCGTTCCAGTCATTGGCAGCAGAGAAGTGGAAGGAAAGGCGGCCAAAGAAAGTGTTGGCTTTGGGGATAACCAGTGAAATATACCTGCTGGAGCGTGTGCTACGGGTGGATGTTGCTATGGTGACCAGTGAGCTGAGATAAGGCGGGGCTTTACCTAGCAAAGACTTATAGATGACCTGGAGCCAGTGGGTTTGGCGACGAATATGTAGTGAGGGCCAGCCAATGAGAGCATACAGGTCGCAGTGGTGGGTAGTATATGGGGCTTTGGTGACAAAATGGATGGCACTGTGATAGACTACATCCAGTTTGCTGAGTAGAGTGTTGGAGGCTATTTTGTAAATGACATCGCCGAAGTCAGGGACGGGTAGGATAGTCAGTTTTACGATGGTATGTTTGGCAGCATGAGTGAAGGAGGCTTTGTTGCGAAATAGTAAGCCGATTCTAGATTTAATTTGGGATTGGAGATGCTTGATGTGAGTCTGGAAGGAGAGTTTACAGTCTAACCAGACACCTAAGTATTTGTAGTTGTGCACATATTCTAGGTCAGAACCGTCCAGAGTAGTGATGCTATTGGAGGGTGCTGGCAGCAATCGGTTGAAGAGCATGCAGTTAGTTTTACTAGCATTTAAAAGTAGTTGGAGGCCATGGAAGGAGTGTTGTATGGCGTTGAAGCTCGTTTGGAGGTTTGTTAGCACAGTGTCCAAAGTAGGTCCAGATGTATACAGAATGGTGTCGTCTGCGTAGAGGTGGATGCCAGAGGTCTGGACAACAGGCCCTCCGATTTGACACACTGAACTCTATCTGAGAAGTAGTTGGTGAACCAGGCGAGGTAGTCATTTGAGAATCCAAGGCTATTGAGTCTGCAGATGAGAATTCGGTGATTGACAGAGTCGAAAGCCTTGGCCAGGTCAATGAAGACGGCTGCACAGTACTGTCTTTTATCAATGGCGGTTATGATATCGTTTAGGACCTTGAGCGTGGCTGAGGTGCACCCATGACCAGCTCGGAAACCAGATTGCATAGCGGAGAAGGTGTGGTGGGATTCGAAATGGTCGGTGATCTGTTTGTTAACTTGGCTTTCGAAGATTTTAGAAAGGCAGGGCAGGATGGATATAGGTCTATAACAGTTCGGGTCTAGAGTGTCTCCCCCTTTGAAGAGGGGGATGACCGCGGCAGCTTTCCAATCTTTGGGGATCTCAGACAATACGAAAGAGAGGTTGAATAGGCTAGTAATAGGGGTTGCAACAATTCATTTTAGAAAGAGAGGGTCCAGAAAGTCTAGCCCAGCTGATTTGTAGGATCCAAATTTTGCAGCTCTTTCAGAACATCAGCGATCTGGATTTGGGTGAAGGAGAGACGAGGGGGGCTTGGGCAAGTTGCTGCAGGGGGTGCTGAGATGTTGGCCGGGGTAGGGGTAGCCAGGTGGAATGCTTGGCCAGCCATAGAAAAATGCTTATTGAAATTATCGATTATCGTAGATTTATCGGTGGTGACAGTGTTTCCTATCCTCAGACACTTTACAGTGTCCCAAAACTTTTTGGCTTTAGTGCTACAGGAAACAAATTTCTGTTTGAAAAAGCTAGCCTTAGCTTTCCTAACTGACTGAGTATATTGGTTCCTGACTTCCCTGAAAAGTTGCATATCGCGAAGGCTATTCGATGCTAATGCAGAACGCCACAGGATGTTTTTGTGCTGGTCAAGGGCAGTCAAGTCTGGGGTGAACCAAGGCCTATATCTGTTCTTAGTTCCACATTTGTGGAATGGGGCATGCTTATTTAAGATGGTGAGGAAAGAACTTTTGAAGAGCAACCAGGCATCCTCTACTGATGGGATGAGGTCAATATCCTTCCAGGATACCCGAGCCAGGTCGATTAGAAAGGCCTGCTCGCTGAAGTGTTTTAGGGAGCGTTTGACAGTGATGAGGGTTGGTCGTTTGACCGCAGACCCATTACGCACGCAGACAATGAGGCAGTGATCGCTGAGATCCTGGTTGAAGACAGCAAAGGTGTATTTAGAGTGCAAGTCGGTCAGGATGATATCTAAGAGGGTGCCCATGGTTACGGATTTAGGGTTGTACCTGGTAGGTTCCTTGATAATTTGTGTGAGATTGAGGGCATCTAGCTTAGATTGTAGGATGGCCGGGGTGTTAAGCATGTCCCAGTTTAGGTCACCTAACAGTACGAACTCTGAAGATAGATGGGGGGCGATCAATTCACGTATGGTGTCCAGGGCACAGCTGGGGGCTGAGGGGGGTCTATAGCAAGCGGCAGCGGTGAGAGACTTGTTTTTGAAAAGGTTGATTTTTAAGTAGAAGCTGGAATTGTTTGGGCACAGACCTAGATAGTATGACAGAACTCTGCAGGCTATCTCTGCAGTAGATTGCAACTCCTCCCCCTTTGGCAGTTCTATCTTGTCGGAAAATGTGATAGTTAGGGATGGAAATGTCAGGATTTTTGGTGGCCTTCCTAAGCCAGGATTCAGACATGGCTAGGACATCTGGGTTGACAGAGTGTGCTAAAGCAGTGAATAAAACAAACTTAGGGAGGAGGCTTCTAATGTTAACATGCCTGAAACCAAGGCTTTTACAGTTACAGAAGTCAACAAATGAGAGCGCCTGGGGAATGGGAGTGATGCTGGGGGCTGCAGGGCCTGGGTTAACCTCTACATCACCAGAGGAACAGAGGAGGAGTATGATAAGGGTACGGCTAAAGGCTATAAAAACTGGTCGTCTAGTGCGTTCGGAACAGAGAGTAAAAGGAGCAGATTTCTGGGCAAGGAAGAGTATATTCAAGGCATAATGTACAGACAAGGGTATGGCAGGATGTGAGTACAGTGGAGGTAAAACCTAGCATTGAGTGACGATGACAGAGGTTTTGTCTCTAGAGGCACCATTTAAGCCAGGTGAAGTCACCGCATGAGTGGGGGGTGGAACAAAAGGGCTAGCTAAGGCATATTGAGCAGGGCTGGAGACTCTACAGTGAAATAAGACAATAATCACCAACCAAAACAGCAATAGACAAGGCATGTTGACATTAGGGAGAGGCATGTGTAGCCGAGTGATCATAGGGTCCAGTGAGTAGCTAGGCAAGCTGGAGACACAGCGATTCAGACAGCTAGCAGGCCGGGGCTGGCAGGCTAGCAGATGAGCCTCAGGGGGACATCGCAAAGGGAGAGCCTGTTGAAACCCCCTCGAACGGCTACGTCGGCAGACCAGTCGTGATGGATTGGTGGGGCTCCGTGTCAGCAGCAAGGAATCCAGGCCAATTGGCAAAAGAGGTTTTGAAACCCAGGAATTGTCTGAGGGATCTCTTCGGCTAGCAGGGAGATGGGTCTAGCTCGAGGCTAGCTCCAGGCTAACTGGTGCTTGCTTCGTGACAGAGATGTTAGCCAGGAGTAGCCACTCTGGTAGCAGCTAGCTAGCTGCGATGATCCGGTGTAAAGGTTCAGAACTTGCGGTAGGAATCCGGAGAAAAAACAGTCCGATATGCTCTGGGTTGATATCACGCTGTGCAGACTGGCAGGAATTGAACAGGCTGAGGCTGGCTGATTCCCTAGTTAATGGTGATGACCGCTAGCAGTGGCTAACTGACTACTAGCTAGTAGCTAGTTAGCTGGCTAGCTCCTGATGAGGGTTCCGGTTCTAAAGTATAAAAAATAGCAGATCCATACTACATTGGGTGAGAAGAGTATATTGAAATTTAGATAAAAAAATATATACAAAATATATACGAAGAAAATGATATATACACTGGACGAGACAAGACAAGACAAAGACGTCTGACTCCTACGCCATCTTGGATTATATATGCTCATTCTATGTCATGAAACGAGCAGGTGTTCATAATGTTTTGTTCAGTCAGTGTATAACACTTTGTTGTTGATAAGGTGATACAAATGCATATCTAAGGGAAGGGGAATTTGGGAATATCAGGCTGAGAATTCAGAGGAGTAGCAACATACTTTATTACTGTACACAGAACATTAATTAAGCTGACAATTTGTCAAGGGCCACCAACAGAATTACAACTCATTGTAATATTAAGACCTCAATGGAAAGAATCAGTGTACGGATGATTTCCAGTGTTCTACTTGTGACACTCAAGGTGTGGGTTGATGGTCACCAGACTTGATGCTGAATGTTATGGATTGTTCTCACATCTGTTGATAGAGATTAACGCCGGACTTGAGGTACAAGGGCCGAGGACACACTGATTATTCACTGTTATATTGTATTGATGACATTCTGTGAACACTGTGTGATTCTGTAGCAGCTGACAGCCTGTTTGTTTTGACTTCCTACAAGCCTCTAGAGCTGGTGTTTACAGAACATTTGGTGCTGTCTGATTAGAATGTAAAGGGCATGTCTCCAAGATGCCAGTTAGACATTTTCTCTGCTTCTGTGCTGGAAGTGTCTCCCTGTTGCAAATTTTAATAAACTGTGTCCTCCACCTCTTTGGAGGTCAAATATCTTTTGGGGGGTTTTTACAGCTTTTCTGCTACATATACATGCACATACATTGTACATATACATTTTATATGGATAGATTTATTATGGATAGATTTGATTGACTTTACCTGCGACTGCTTTTCTCGATTGTTAACCTGGAAATTCCTATTACACGTATGTTTCTACTGTATAACTGACCGCTTTTTCTCTGTTACCATAGTGAAGCCCGGTCGCTGTGTCCTGCCCAAGGGGACCTACATGTGTGCCGAGTACTGTTACAAAGATGGCCAGTGCCCGAGGAACAGAAGTGTTTCCGGATATGTTGATTCTACGCCTGCACTGAGCCATTGAAGCTTTATTGGAAATTCTTAATCATTATAAGAAATAAGTAGAAAATACAAATTATTACATGTACAATTATGTCTTTGAAAACTGATGATTTTATGCAATAATAAAAATGAAAAATGATCATAGCTTTTATGGAATCTGGACCAACTTCATTGACGGTATGTCAATTGACAAACTCATGTGGACTGCTGAATTTGAATAAAACAAGATTTTGAACACCTGTGCCTTGTTTTTTAGGGGTTTATTTGAGACTCATGTGGTGCTCATGTGAATATCCTTAATTTTCCGGCTTCAGACCAATGCCTTTTCTCACTTTAAACATAGTTTTTTGTTTTTAATTTCCATGTTTTTTACACCGGAAGGTGATCATGCAACCTTATTATACAACATTATAATTAAGCAATAAGGCACGAGGAGGTGTGGTATATGGCCAATATACCATGCTAAGGACTGTTCTTAGCACGATGCAAAACGGAGTGCCTGGATATACAGCCCTTAGCCGTGGTATATTGGCCATACACCACAAACCTCCGGGGAGCCTTATTGCTATTATAAATAGGTTACCAATGTAATTAAAGGTGTAAAAATAAATTATTTGTCATACCAGTGGTATACGTTCTGATATATCATGGCTGTCAATGTAACGATTGTCGTCGGGAGAAGGAGAGGAGGACCAAAGTGCAGCGTGGTACGTATCCATAATACTTTTAATAAAGATGAATACGCGAACAAAAACAACAAAACGACCAACGAACAGTTCTGAAAGGTGCAACAAACACTAAACAGAAAATAACCACCCACAAACACAGGTGGGAACAGGCTACCTAAGTATGGTTCTCAATCATAGACAACGATAGACAGCTGCCTCTGATTGGGAACCATACCAGGCCAAACACATATAAATACAAAAACAAGGCCAACATAGAACACCAGACATAGAA